>NW_026918882.1:0-14851 GCF_032062105.1 Saccostrea cuccullata | reverse complement strand
CCGGTGAGGATGAGTTTCCGTCTGTAAACTGGGATAGCAAGTGGGGCATCCGTGCCAATAACACCCGTAAAATTCGTAGACGGTGCGAGTCGCTTCCTGGTATCCGTCGACGGTATAATTTCCGATCGGGACTTCGCCTCCGTTTCTGGCATGTCGTATGTGACATCCACTCTGATGACTCATCCAGGTGAGCCACCGACAGGCTTTGGCCGAATATTGTCGTGCCGGTTCATACCCGAGGTTCGGAATGATGGCAATGGTGTCTTTAGGCATGAAATTTCGACGGTAGGCTAAGTTAGCAGCACTGGCAAACGTGATGGATTCCTGGAAAGGGTCCACGTTGACCAACCT
Source organism: Saccostrea cuccullata (assembly GCF_032062105.1). Classification (NCBI taxonomy): domain Eukaryota; kingdom Metazoa; phylum Mollusca; class Bivalvia; order Ostreida; family Ostreidae; genus Saccostrea; species Saccostrea cuccullata. The sequence continues at coordinate 14,500 of NW_026918882.1, read as the reverse complement.
CTTGAGGGTGCTTCTAAATTGTGCACAGCATCGTCGTAAAATGTCGACGTCCGAGATACAATACCCTACAAACTCTTTCTGGAAATCAAACAATTTTCCCCTCTGTTGTTCGTACCATTGGAAAAAAGCCTGTCGTCCACTGGTAGACATTTCGTCGGGTTTGTAGAAAGCTGCCGGTGGATAAGGTCCCACGTAATTCTGGTTCTGTTCCGTATTAAAAAAGTGAGGGAAATAACCTTTCTTGAGTTCTGTCAATCCGAAAGCGGAGGGCATCTTGGCCAAAGGAAACGTTAAGAAACTATACGAGTCGATGAATTTGAGTCCGCATATATCCATGTACAAGATCTTACTGCCGTTCATGATGAAGCTAGGTTTCAGGCAAGAGGAATGCACCAGGTGATTCAAAATGAACTGTCCGTCGTATCCTTTGAAGTTGATGACGATGGCCTCGTCGTGTACTAAAGTGGAATTCTTATTACCTGTAGTCGGTTGTAATAACCAGTCCATAAACTTCTTTAAGGTTTCTGGTCCTTGAAATAGGTGCTGACGGGGTCCCATGTGTTGACAATGAGGACAGGGTTGGTCTATGTCTAAGTCATCGCAATGTTGACAGACGCGATGTGCCACACATAGGTTAGGAACGTGAATGCCCGATTCCTGAGTGCATTCGAAATTGAAATAAATGTAAAACTCTAAGGTGCCTTTTCCCTTCGTCTTCTTCTTGGGCTTCTGTTGTACGTAGCACTGATGATCGGTATCGACGATTTTCTTACAGATCTTACACTGTTTCTGATCTCCGCATTTGTGATGAGGAAATAATTTCTTAGGCATCCAGGACTGACACTTCTCGCATAGCCCCATTAAATTGCAGACAGTAGTGGTAGATTTCTTACTATGAGGTCTTCAATGATTTTCGTAGCAGGTCCTGTTCTTAAACATTCCTTGGCATTCCCGGCATTTAATCTCGATCCCTTCATCGGGACAATTAGGGTGTTGTCCTAAACAAAAGGTACAGCGATGAGGGCACTTGGACCGATGGTCTGTGACATTCCTGTACCCCACGTCGCAATGATCACAGTAATATTGGTTCCCCGTCACTCCCGGCATGGATATGATGGCATCGTAATGATGGTTGACAAACAAAATGTTCAAACAAGTTCCATCTCCCCACCCTTTGAAGATGCGCTCTAATCAGAGTTTAGTGGAAGTAGACTTGAACTGAAATATTTTCAGACGATACTGAGGAGCTAATACCTGTTGTAATTTTGTCCACTCAGTATATCCACAAGCTTGAGTAATATCACATCCGGCTTGTTCCATGAGGGCTATGGCTTCGTTCTTCTGGTCCAAGGATTTCTTATCTCCCTTGCGCATACGGAGCCAACGTTTTTCCCATTCCGGGTCTGGATGTTCGGGTCTCTGACTGTGTAATCGAGTGACGACGATGGCTCTAGCCAAACAAAATTTATCATGGGGATTGACGATCCGAACGATGGATCGTTTATTGTTCTTGAAAGTGACCCACCTAGACCCCCTAGGGTTAGGGTTAGAGTTAGTAGGGTTAGTAGGGTTAGGGTTAGGGTTAGTAGGGTTAGGGCTAGGGTTAGTAGGGTTAGGGTTAGTAGGGTTAGGGTTAGGGTTAGGGGTTAGGGTTAGGGTTTGTAGGGTTTGGGTTAGGGTTAGGGTAAGGGGCTAGGGATAGGGGTTAGGGTTAGGGTTAGGGCTAGGGTTAGGGTAAGGGGCTAGGGATAGGGTTAGGATTAGGGGATTAGGGTTAGTAGGGGTAGGGTTAGGGTTAGGGTTAGGGTTAGGTTAGGGCTAGGGTTAGGGTTCAGCCAATCAGAATCCACCCTTTTTGATCACGTGATTCTCTCAGCCAATCAGAATGCGGTCCTATCCAGGCCCCTTATACTACTAACATTTATATTTAGTCTAATTATAATACATTCTACTACGTTCATTTGATTTAAATGCTCACTGGCGATTGATGCAGTCTTTAGTATATTATTATGCTATATAAAAATAAACTCATTTCAATCTTAATATATGGCAACCCTGTGGATTGGCATTGTTTTATTCGAATTTGCCAATATGGTGTATTATTGATAAGCAACTTACATAAACTAAACATGATTTATTTTCCAGGATTTTACACCCCTATATGGTCGGGGTTGACTTTTAGCAGGATCTTGCACCCCTATATAGTCGGGGTTACTTAGAATACAGCAGGTTTTTTGCACCCCTATATGGTCGGGGTTTATTCATGCAATATCCTGCACCCCTATATGGTCGGGGTTGTATTCAAGCAGGATCCTGTACCCCTATATGGTCGGGGTTTATTAAGCAATATCCTGCTCCCCTATATGGTCGGGGTTTGAACTCAGCAGAATTTTGCATCTATATATGCTTGAAGTTACGTAAGCAATATCCTGTACCCCTATATGCTCGGGGTATTATTTAAGCAGGATATTGCACCCCTATATGGTCGGGGTTGAATTTACGTATTTTACACCCCTATGGTGGGGGTTGATGGTTGGTAAGTTGCTGCACCCCTATATGGTTGGGGTTATTTGTTTTGTTAGAATTTTCACCAAATATGGTTGAGGTCTACTTTCTGAATGTATTGCACAAAATGAATAAGATACATACATTCTTATATTGTTGAGGTTTCTAAGATTCCTTATTTACGGACTTTATGCGTTATGCATATATATTTGGAAATCTGTAAATATAATTACTTCACAGTTATAAAGCATAATGTAATATATAAATAGAAATTAAATAATAATGGATGCAGTTATAATACACTCCACTGTAATATGTTCTGATACTGCTAATTAGCAGAATTGTACTACAAGCATTGATTGGGATATATGAATTTTATTCAAGTTTATCCAATTATTTAAATTTTAAAGAGTGTATCTTTTAACTGAAGAATCAAAGTTTAAATTGTTGCTTTCAATGGTCAGGTTAAGAGCTCTGAAATATTTTTATTGATTAGGTTCATATCTTCTTAAGAAATATTGTAGAGGAGCGAAGCGACCAGCCAGGGCCAGAAGGCTAAGAAGACAAGTACCAGCCTCGGCAGGTTCAGTCGATCTGGCAGCTCAGCAGGACGCTTTAGAAGCTGAACAGGTGGCTCAGCAGGACGCTTCAGATACCTTACAGCCGCAGCTAGTAGCAGCTGTAACGGAGCAAGTCCTAAAGGCAATCCGCGAACAGTCGGCTGGTGGTCAATCTGGGGAGGAAAGAGGACGTGAACGCCAAAGAAGCTCGAGAGGAAGGAAACGTAGAAGACGGTCCTCTTCAGGTAGCATGTTAGACTCTAGTTCAGATGGAGATAAGTCGGATAATGACTCAGAGGACAGCTCATCCAGTGAGGAGAGTGATTCAGATGATGAGCAACAGCTCTTATCATCTCCAATTTCTTCTCAAGTCGATAGTTAACTCAAAAACAAAATATAGCAAAATAAGTACTTTGACTTTGCAAAATTAATACCAAAAGATGATTTTAGTAGGGATAAGTCAGTACACTTGCAAAGCATGGGAAAATCAGAATTTAAGTGTCTGACCTCAAAATCAAAAACAGCCATTAAAGGTCAAGTACGGAGAATTTTGTAAAATTGGAATAATATATACATAATTGTCTGCCGGTCTCATATGATTTAAATTCCCATAGCTGTTTAATTGAAAACCGCCTGCTATGACTTCTGCTGCGCGATTAAAATTTACCTGGGCTATCAATATTTTTTAGTGACGCGAGTTATCGCCCATAACGTATTACGTCATCAGAGACAAATTTTGACTGCAGCAACTGAGCGAGAGAAAGACAGATTAGGTGTTTACTCGTTGTTTACAAGTGCTTTTCAAAAACTCTTTCTAGGATTATGGTGCAGTGCGCAGTTTTGAATTGTTATGTAAAATTAATACAGATGTCAAGTTTATTTCTTTTCTCGAGCGACCCAAAAGAGGTTGAGTACACAGTATACAGTCGTTTGACCGGTAACGAGTATTTGCCAGATCGAATATTTTTTTTATTTAAATTTTCTAGAAAAACATAGAGACGGGTTAAAAAAATATCACAGGGTAAATACATGTACAATAAAAGGATGATTATTCAATCCCTGTGTTGTGTTTTTGTATTATCTGCATGATTATTTCCCACAGTATTTACAATTTGAAACAATGACCTACGCGGAAGTGCAAGTAAAAGAAAACGAGTGTGTAAACAAATTCGTCTAAATAATTTTTTCCTATATTTTTCGATCCAGATTGAGCATGTAATCAATTTTTAGTATAAATATAACATGACAGAATATCAAATGAAACAATAAATGACTTATGAAAGAAATTTTAACATCCAAACTTACCAGGTGTTGTTTTCTTAGTTACGAATCACGGATTTTCGAAGAACGAAAAATGCCGTTTCACGGGATGCAAAAACAAGAAAAGCTGACAGAGGTGTAAATACTATCAAAACAATTTACAAACAAAAATATCCCATGATAATTATGTCTCAGAGAAGGTTGATTTAATTCTAATAACCCATTTCACTAAAAGTTTCTCAATAAATACTACATTTTTCATATTGTTTAGTTTTAGAAAATCATTTCAATCAACAAGTAATACTGATATACTTTATGTAGAATCTTCTTTAAGGTATATATTTCGACAATAATTTTGACCAACTGGTTTTATTTATTAAGTCGGCAACAATAGAAGGCACCTGATTCGATACTGAAAAGTTGATTCGAAACTAGGAAAATAGAGGGGGGGTCTTGTTTTTGACAGCTCTGTACCTGTACCACTCATTTTTGGAAATTTTGATATCACCTATTTAAAAAGCTTGGAAATACAAATTAAACAACAACAAAGAAAATTTGAAAATTCAAAGATGTGGGTTGTGAGTAAGACGTAACTAGAAACCGAGTCGTTACTGTTAATAGGACTGTACCACATCGTCTGTGTACAGCGCATAAACAAACATCCGCAAAATTTCAATACATGAATTTATAATATTTAGTTAATTTATCTGTAAGCAAGTAGAGAAAAAAAAAATACACACGTATCTGGAAAATATAGTGACCATACGCATTTATTATTTCAAACCAGATCAATTAATTTTATACGGATTTTTTTTTTTTGTATGGGACCGGCATACCGGGGAAGTGGAGAGTTATTGAGTTTGCACTGAAAAAAAATGCAGAGAGACTCAGAGGATTGTCGTCTTAAAATACTAGCATATATATTATTTTTTTTTAGTTAACTTGGATTTTGTCTTAAAAATTATAACATATTTACTCTGTCTCATCTTATTTTTCAAAACACTCAAACAGAGATAAGACACAGGAGTTCAATAAAATCGCTACATTCCAACAAATTCCATCTCACGACTATGGCTGCATTTCATCTGTCGGGTGCTCATTACCGCTACATGTACATCTTCCGAAGTCACAAACTCTTTATATTGTGAAAATGGCGATTGCACAGAGTATGTGTTCAAAACCATAAAATTCACTTACAATGTCGTCAAAGTACAAGTAAAATTACGTTTTGTTTTGTTTTTTTTTTTTTTTTTGTGTTTTGTTTTATGAAAAGATGGAGAGGGGGAGGCATGAGAATCTATATTGAAATTAAGGACATAAAGTCACGAGAAAGGTTTATTCATAGTTCTCTATGTGAAGTTATCCTCTGCAGGATTGTGCATAGTTATAGGTTTCTATATATGATGAGACTGGAGCTGAGGGACTAGTAATGGTGTGGAATAAACCAACAGGCGCCTGACGTATGACCATTCTCTAAACTGAAAAACGCAGTATATGCTTGCATAGAACGACATATAGATGTGATTGACAGGGAAGTTTTATAATTTTGAGATATTTTACGCTCTTTCAATTTTTTTTTATTAAAAAAAGAGGGGGGGGGTATCGATCCATACTTAAGGCGCATGTGCAAAAACTTTATCCGGACCGTAAAAATATAGTGAACAATGTCACGCTGTACCTTAAGCTTAACAGGAACTCTTGGGAAAATGCTGAGAAAATGAAAGCTATTTTTTTAATGCCCTGACGACGAAGATTTTGCTGCTCCGTGGCTTCATAATATGTCTTGATAAATCACCAAAAATTGATACCAATTTACAACATTTTGATATGAAATTTTGAAGACCATATAGGTAAAGAATCGTTTATGTTAAATGTGAAATTTTGCCTGATTATGCCATCAAATATTTTTTTCTGTGCAACCAGTCCACGTAATTTTTGAACGGCCATCGTAATTTCAATAGCAGGATTCTCTTGTTCTTTTATTTAGATTTCGGAAATTAATTTCCAATTTTCCTTTTTATTTAAAAATGAGACATGTTCGCATGCTGAATATTTAGGGTTTTTTTTCATAATTTTGATTGAAATGGGGGGGGGGGGTACGATTTGAAGCAACCACAAGCGGCAACAGAGTTATTTGCTGATCACTTTTAACTTTGCTAATAATTGTTTACATGGTTTCACAGCTGACTATCAATACTCATCGAGTCTACTGGTTTATTAATAAGTAATCTAACGAACAAAACAATGTATTCTACATAGATGCAAATAATGCGCTAAAGTTTCGATTTTCATGTTGAACGTTTTTGAATATCTGTTTTTAATTTATTTTCAATACAAAAAAAATACAACAAATCATTGCTTCTTGGAGATTTTCCCGATTTACTTTCTTTATTCTCGGATTTTAACTTCGGTGACATATCCATGTAGGCAGGCCTTACATATTCTGATTGCTTCGTAATGGGCTCAAACTTAATTGTTTGAATCTGTAAACTCAAGTTTGTCTTCGAGTTTACCGTCAATAACACGGTTCAGCGTTAAAACTATTCATTTTATTCAGTTATTGGCTGTTTATAGAATAGCGCCAATTTACAGCAATTGTCTCTGATGACGTTCATGAAAAAGAGCGATAACGCTATCGCCCATGTCTATAAATAACGATATTTGAACATGTATTTTGCGTCTATATCTGGATTTTTTTTTAAAACAAACACACCATAAACTTCCATTTACTGCTTTTAATGAATTATAAACATTATTTTTAAGATCTGTTTTTACCGTACTTGACCTTTAAATCTATTGATCAGTGGACCACAGCATTTTAAAAATTTTTGGCCATTTACTCTGAGAAATTCCCCAACTTGGTACCAGCGGTCATCAAACATGGTGAAATAGTGCGCGAGCTATCCAGCAGACGCACAGGTTTGGCATGGTTATCATATGATAGGCAAGTCCGCAAGGACATATAATCAATGTCAATTCCATGGGGGCAACTGCACTACTGGGTGCTGGCCACCACATCACGACAATCTAATTATGGCAATCAGACACATAATTTTCGTGGCCGATACCAATTCCAAAAACAAAGGGGGGGGGCTATAAAGGCAAGAGAATACCCCAGGGATATTGTTATGCTTTCCACAAAACGGGACGTTGCGCATCCCAGAACTGTCAATACAAGCACCTTTGTCCTCAGTGCAGAAAGCCACACTCAGTGCTTTTCTGCACATGGGGAGATCAATCGCAAACCACTGGCCGAGGGTCCCAAACCAGACAAAAAGAACCCACCAGTACAAGCAAATAGATTAATTGTCACTCCCGTAAGAGTGTTAACCCTAGAGCACTTTCTTAATGGGTATGATGAAGATTTAAAAACATTTTTATGTAAGGGTTTTGGGGAAGGTTTTCGTCTTCAATATAATGGGCCGAGACAGTCAAGGCGTTCATCTAATTTACTTTCGGTAAAAGAACATGAAGATATTGTAGCACTAAAACTGCAGAAAGAAATTTCTCTTGGTAGGATTGAAGGTCCATTTGAGGTACCCCCATTTGAAAATCTTCAATGTTCCCCTATTGGCCTTGTCCCAAAGAAAGAAATGAATTTCGCCTTATTCACCACTTATCTTACCCTGAAGGGGGTTCTGTGAATGATTTTATCCCTGATGATCTATGCTCAGTATCTTATACAACAATTGATGATGCAATTAAACTTATCAAAAAAATTGGAAAAAATTGTTTGCTAGCGAAAACAGACATCGCATCAGCATTTCGATATTACCGGTTCATCCAAACGATCATGAGCTATTAGGAATTCAGTTTAATCAATTACCATTGAACTGTTATTTGTATCAATTAAAAATTTTATGGCAATATTGCTATTAACATTAAATTAGAATGGGTGCAAAATGTAGGCTGGAATATCGAGTTAGCGTGCGTAGTTCGTTTCCTCATAACATGATTAGACATAAAGTTCATTTTTAAAATAAGAAAGCAATGTATTATACTTCGAACTATTTTCCATTTTAATAAAATTGAATTTTTGTTGATGAAAATCAATGTTGCGAATTAAAAAAAAAAAAAAGCGAAATTCAGAGCTAATAAAAATCTCATTTAATCCCGAAGTTATTGAAACTTCAAATTTCTGAAGTCGTTAGATTGACTCCTTGCACTTTCAGAAATTTTATTTTATTCTTAATACTTAAGCAAAGTAGCAATTTGGTATTACAATATTAAACTATAATTCAGAAAATTCAGAGAGGAAATGTTAGAAAGCAAAGCGTACTCATAATATTGCCAGCCCGTGCTCAGTGGTTTGTGCAGTCGTCAAATTAAACATGTAACTGAATACGTGCGGTGAATCGTGAACATTAACAATAACAAAGCCTGTGTCCTGTTTACAAAACAGTTTACATTTAAGGGGTGTATTCAATTTTTTTAAACTTTGTACACAACACTAAGCCCAGACTTGCGATATTAGTGAGGGTGGGTTTGCTTTTGCAAATTTGTACTCTGAATGTTCTGGATTATAAATGTAATGTTTCTCATTATTACACAACAAAATCGCTTCTTCTCTTGTACATTAAGGTTAAATTTGAAATTTCTGAAATTGCAAGAATGTGTCAATTACAGGTACTTGTGGACAGGAACCCCCCCCCCCCTCCCCTCCATACACACACACACACACACACACACCCACGTATGGGTGCGTGCGTGAAGGGTATCAAACGGGGACATTTGTTTGTTTACACACCTTCCAACCGGGGACGACCTTCCAACCGGGGACGTCCCCGGTTGTCTCCGATTAAAAATAGCGCCAAATTCGAAATCAGGGATGTCTAATTACCCCAAAAAGCCGAAAAAATCCATTTTTTAACATGTTGAAAAAATGTCCCCGGTTAGTTAGGATTAAAAGATGTGTGTTAGTGTGAACTTTTCATAATGAGCGAAGGTTCGTACTCGGGGGTTACACACGTGTCCCCGGTAGTATAGTGAAAAACGTGTCACGTGACCTTTCCTGAAACAAACGTTACCTTGAGATATATTCTCTTTCTTATTTTTAAGTCCGTATTTTTTTTAAATGTTAAAGTTACACATATTATGTTACGTTACTAGGGTATGATCATCAGCCAGTCTGACAAACATTCATGTCTATGGAACATCTGGATTATAGATGTACGATTGACTTTGTACTTACGCATGTAAATTAAGTTTCTTAATCGAGCCTAAAATTTTTTTAAGGAATGAAGCTAGTTATTTAAACTTATGTTATTCGAATAATTCGATAATTCTAACATAACTTGGGGCAGTTTGCACGTTATAAACCATGCAGTATTGCAGTTTGATGATTGACGATAAGCAGTCGCGATCGATACATTCAGCATAATTCATAGGCGTCAAAAGCAAATTAAACCGGGGGGGGGGGGGGGCTAATATTAAAATGGGGCTAATCCCCAATAAAACCGTAAACCCTATTTTCAATGTCCACATAATGTATATCTTTGCAAAAAAAGTGGAGTACTTAAGCCGATAATTCGAAATAATATTGTTTATATTATTTTGAATGCTGCAGTAGGGTTGATTTTCTTAAGCTTAAACATAATTCTTGATTTAGTGACAAAATAATACTCATTTAGATAAATATGCTTTAGTATAATTCGCATAGTTAATTAAAGAATTTCCTGTAAATATACATTTCACCAGATTTGAACGTTGTTATGCATTTTTGGGGGGGTAAGAGCGGGGTTGGGGTTGGAAAGTTATAGCTTACAGTGTTTTTACCATTTTATTTCTAAGCTGTTATTTGCATAGCTAAGGATGGTACACATATCCATATACATGCATGAGATTCCTACAATGTGCCTTGTAATAGTGGTGTGGCAAATGATAGCTGCAGAGCGGTAATCTCCGAAAAAATATTTTGACAGACTGGAGAGCTACATTGTGAAAACTGTATATTTATTGCCTGGACAAAAAGCAGCGCTAAGTTCTGAATTTATTCTCCAATTTTTTTACCTGAATTGCAAAAAAAGATATATCTTTAAAAACTCTCGTACAAATATAGGTGACATCTACACAAAGTGCGTTGGACCAAATTATTTTGCAAGCCTAATTGAAAGTATAAATAAAATTTTAAAATAAAGCTTCGACAGTCTGAGATTTCTGAAGGGGAGAGATACTGGAAGGAACCTAAAAATATCAATAAATGCCTCGCTTCATGAAAACGAAATATTTAATTTGGTGTTGAAGAGAAGGAAGGGGGGGGGTGTTATGCTGTAATATTTCCATTTCTAATTTTTCTCTCTGTGATAACTCTTTGAAACTTAGAGGAGTTAATTCCTTGGTAATTATACCGGAATGTAAGTTAGGTAGGTCAATAGGATGTTTTTTTTTATAATGTTCTTCTTTCAAGATCTTAAATTTTCAATATATACCATCAAGATAAATTTGTTCTATCCCATAGGCAGATCTAGTAATTTCGACGGGGGGGGGGGGGGAGGGTATATACGGATTCTGAAAACAGATTTTGTTAATTTGGAAATATTATATGTGTACCGTACAATTCAACACTAATATATTTGATATTCTATAGCTCGATTAAAAGATACAAAGCACTTGTACATTAAGACATAAAAACTACTGATGACATACTTTTTCTATCAAAAATGTCGGATGGTCATTTAAAGGAAGTAAATAATTTCTTGACAGCTTTATATATTGTTTCTTTTCAAATTATTTCATGCATATACTTTTAAGAATTATTATTACTTCACTTTAACATTGATTTATACGCTTGGAGGTTTGATGAGGTGTGGATGGGAGTTCCACATTAACTGTATGTAATTCCTAAACAAAATGCAAACTCAATTTCAAGCTTTCATCCGAAAAAACAAAAAAAATCAAAAGTTATTATAATCAGAGAATAGCTTTTCGGCATCTTAAATTTTATAATTGCTACCTTTTAAAAAACACTCCGTATTTTCACTCAATTCTCCTCCATTGAGGTTTTAGAAGAATTCATAAACATGCTTCTTCTTGTATTTTGATGAGCCTAAGGTACATGTATATACATACGTCATTCACATTTTTTTTTTTTTGTATTTGCATGTTATATAAAGGAATGTCCACTTTTGTATTGTAACCATTTATACCCACAATGTCCCCTATTGTAATGTGAATTTTTATACACAAATGTCCCCTATTGTATTGTGTATTTTTATACACAAAATATGTCCCCTATTGTCTTGTAGTTTTTTTTATACACAAATGTCCCCTATTGTATTGTGTATTTTTATACACAAAATGTGTCCCCTATTGTCTTGTAGTTTTTTATACACAAATGTCCCCTATTGTATTGTGTATTTTTATACACAAAATATGTCCCCTATTGTCTTGTAGTTTTTTTTTTATACACAAATGTCCCCTATTGTATTGTGTATTTTTATACACAAAATATGTCCCCTATTGTGTTGAAGTTTTTTATACACAAATGTCCTCCATTGTATTGTGATAATTTATACACACAGTTTCCTATTTGATTAAGATATTTTTTTATTATTTATTCCCAAGATTTACTAGTATTAACAAATTCTTTCTGTTGTTGTGCTGTATTTTTTATACTGATTCGCGAATGTCCATATAGCTTACCAATATTTTTTAATATCCATTCATGCGTCCTCTAGTTTTCGGTTATAATCAAATGTAATACATAAAAATATCGGTCTTTCCCCCTTATAATCTCACCCATCGGAAAACTAGCTCTATAGTAGAATTTCGCCCAAGGAGAACTGGCTTAATCAAATGAGCTAGTCCCCGCCCCAAAAAAAGCTTATTCTCAGTTATCCATAACACCACAATCCTCATTAATATATAATTTTTTTTTTATTTTTGTGTTGGTATAATTGTATATATGAAATGTATATCATTGATGGAGTAAACAAGGTTCCAGTTCCCTTCAACCAGGTCCTGACCTTGGGGAACTGGAATCTTGCTAACCCCCTTAATGACATACTTTAACTGTATAATAATTATCTCTTTTAAACGAGTTAATTATCTCGAAATAATTTTTCCTTAGAGTTGATATCTGTAATAGTAAAGAATAACAGAACTAGAAATAAACGTATTCCAGTTATTAAAATATGTGTGTAATATGTATAATGAAGAGATAATGGAATTGAAGATTAGTTTTGCAATTGATTGATTAGTGTTCTTTTTATATGTCAAAAAAGTATCTCCTTGTTCACGACTTTTTTTTTCAGCAGTGATAAAGTTAATCCTTAAGATTATTGGCAGCAGAACAGCTTAAGAATTTTTCATAACTTAGCCCCAACGCTAAATAAAATTTCAGCCATTTATCAAACATAAAAAAGATAATTATTAATGGGATTTAAGGTGAGAAAAAAGTGTGTAGAAAACTAAAGATAGTTACAGAAAGATGGAAATTTGAACATCTAAGTAAATTAAAATTTCTTAGTACATGTATTTTTGAAATTTATATTTTTAATCATTTACAACCAAAAAAGATCCAAGAAAAGATTCCCATCTATACGATCAGTTTTTGTTCGTATCATCTGTCCTTAACATGCTTAACATGATAACAAACCTGTTATTATATACTGCATGAAATACCTGAAATTGATTGATTGATTCCTCTGGAGAACTTTTCACTCATATGTAAACATAGTTACGCCACCACTTTCCGGTGGAGAGCTTCAAACTTTGCCCTTCACTCGGCAACTAAGGTCATTGAGCAGTGACGGATCTTTTTTGTGCCAGCACCTACTGCGACACGGGACTTCGGTTTATACGGTCTCAAACCCGCGGCTAAAGGATCAATTTCACTCAAAGAAAACCATTGTCAAAGATTTCGAAGGGTCAAAATTCCAAAGTAGCATTTAACTACATGCTTCATACATTATAATATTCTTAATATTCTATGAAAACATTACAACTAGAGGTACTTTGAGCAATGAGCTCACTAAATAATGTCCTCACCTCCCATATGAATATAATGGCAGTATCCATGTTTTGCTCTGGAAAATCCAAAATATATGTCAGATGAAAAAGTAAAATAAGAGGTGCACAATGGCAATATGTAATAAAGGTTCTGTGAAAGTTGCATTGAATTTCCTTCAGTAGTATGAGTTGAGTTGCAGATAAGAGATGGGTACCCCAAACGTAACAGACGGACGTGCAGACGGACGGGCATACAATTTTTTAGCTCACCTGAGCCGAAGGCTCAAGTGAGCTTTTCTGATCAAAATTTGTCCGTTGTCTGTCGTCGTTGTCGTTGTCGTTGGCGTTGTCGTTGTTGTCGTTGTAAACTTTTCACATTTTCATTTTCTCCTCAATAACCACTGGGCCAATTTCAACCAAACTTGGCACAAAGTATTCTGAGGTAAAGGGGATTCAAATTTGTTCAAATGAAGGGCCAAGCCCTTTTCCAAGGGGAGATAATTATGAATTAGTGAAAAATAAATGACATTTTTCAAAAATCTTCTTCTCAAGAACCACTGGGCCAGGAAAGATGAAACTCATGTGGAAGCATTCTCAGGTAGTGTAGATTCAAATTTGTTCAAATCATGACTCCCGGAGGTAGGGCGGGGCCACAATGGCCGATCAAAGTTTTACATAGGAATATGTAGAAAAAATCTTTTAAAATACTTATTCTCAAGTACCATAGAGACACGAAAGATGAAACTGATGTGAAATCATCCTCAGGTAGTGTAGATTCAAGTTTGTTCAAATCATGACCCCCGGGGGTAGGGTGGGGCCACAATGGCCGATCAAAGTTTTACATAGGAATATATAGAAAAAATCTTTTAAAAATCTTCTTCTCAATAACCACTGGACCAGGAAAGATGAAACTCAAGTGGAATCATCTTCAGGTAGTGTAGATTCAAGTTTCTTTAAATCATGACCCCGGGGGGTAGGGCGGGGCCACAATGGCTGATCAAAGTTTTATATAGGAATATATAGGGAAAATCTTTAAAAATCTTCTTCTTAAGAACCACTGGGCCTGGAAAGATGAAACTCATGTGAAATCATCCTCAGGTAGTGTAGATTCAAGTTTGTTCAAATCATGACCCCTTGGGGTAGGGAAGGGGAGCAGAATGGCTGATCGAAGTTCTACGTAGGATAGGGAAATCTTTTATGATTGTCTTCTCCAGTACTTCAAAGCC
>NW_026918881.1:0-14584 GCF_032062105.1 Saccostrea cuccullata | reverse complement strand
TTTTTTAACCAGGAAACCCCGTTCATCAAATAAAAAACCGATACACTAAGAATTATGTACTTAGTGAGTCTAATTTGTGCCAAGTTATATTGAAATCAGACCAAAACTGTAGGAGGAGTAGCATTTTGAAAGTACTTCACATAAATTTCTATTTTTCGTAACCAAAGCAACATTCATTGAAAACAAAAACCGATGCACAGAATTATGTATCTAAGTGTAGTCTACTTGTGTGCAAAATTATATTGAAATCAGACCAAAAGTGTAGGAGGAGTAGCATTTTTAAAGTATTTCACAGAAATTTCTATTTTTAGTAACCATGGCAACAACGTTCATCGAAATCAAAAACCGATAAACAGAATTATGTATCTTAGTGTAATCTACTAGTGTGCCAAGTTATATTGAAATCAGACCAAAACTGTGGAAGGAGTAGCGTTTTAAAGGAATTTCACAGAAAATTCTATTTTTAGTAACCATGGCAACACCGTTCATCGAAATCAAAAACCGATACACTATTCTATGTATCTTTGTGTAGTCTACTTGTGTGCCAAAGTATATTGAAATCAGACCAAAAGTGTGGAAGGAGTAGCATTTTTAAAGTAATTTCACAGAAATTTCTATTTTTAGTAACCATGGCAACACCGTTCATCGAAATTAAAAACCGATAAACAGAATTATGTATCTTAGGGTAATCTACTTGTGTGCCAAGTTATATTGAAATCAGACCAAAAGTGTAGGAGGAGTAGCATTTTTAAAGTATTTCACAGAAATTTCTATTTTTAGTAACCACGGCAACACCTTACATCGAAATCAAAAACTGATACACAGAATTATGTATCTTAGCGTAATCTACTTGTGTGCCAAGTTATATTGAAATCAGACCAAAAGTGTAGGAGGAGTAGCATTTTTAAAGTATTTCACAGAAATTTCTATTTTTAGTAACCACGGCAACACCGTTCATCGAAATCAAAAACCGATACACGTACAGAATTATGTATCTTAGTGTAGTCTACTTGTGTGCCAAGTTATATTGAAATCAGACCAAAACTGTAGGAGAAGTAGCATTTTGAAAAAAAATTTACAGACAGACGGACAGCTAGACAGACGGACGGACGGACGCCGGACGCATTACTATCGCATAAGCTCTTCTGGTCTCTGACCAGTAGGGCTAAAAAATGTAGTTTTTGTCTAGTTTTAAGCACCAGCTCTTAAAGGTAAGGAAAACGAGCAGCATCTCTTATGCATTTATCGCTATAGTCTGTTTCTTTTGAAAACATGTCCTGTGAAAAATGTGTTTCCAGACCTTTTTGAGACTTTCATGATTTTCAACAGAAAAGAGTGGCAAAAGGAAGGGTAAATAACAATATATCTTATCATAGTGTGCGGCAAAAATTGGAGATCTCTAGCGACCGATACACTGGTAAAAAAAATAATGTGTAATATCATCCACACTGAAAACCTTTGTTTGCCTTATATGGCTATTGTTATTAATGCGCACAGATGATCTAACCACAAGCAACTGACCAATTGTTGATTGAATACCTTTACGCCAATACATGTTTACATTTTACTTCGAACATGTATTTACGCCAATACATGTTTACATTTTACTTCGAACACGTGGTTCAGTTCAATCTATGGTCATGTCAAAAATGTTTTTTTTTTGAGAAAAATGCAAAGATTAGAAACTATGAAAGATGTCAGTGTGTTTTTAATTTGTCGTTAACTAGAAAAAATATGTTTAATAAAATTTAAACCTAGTTAGTGTCAAGTTCGGAACACCAGCACTTCAAGGGTTAGGAAAACGAGCAGCTTCTAGTATGCATTTAAATGGACAGAACATTTTTTACATAACTATACTCGCGATCCCGTGTTTTGGCCAGGGAATCCACCTGACAATTGTATTCACTGAAAGTACAATAAAGGAATTTATCAAGCGTAAAATTCATGTAGTATTCGTAGTAACCCATAATGCAATTCTCATTCAGCTGATTTGTCAGTTAAAATCACATTGGTGCCTCATATGCTAATCTGACGCAAAAATATAGTCCCGGTTCCCATGCAAAAATATTTGTCCAGAAAGAAATTTTAATTAAACACAACAGAAAATTTACTTATACTTATAATTTAACGTAGGTCGCAGGTTTGCTGACGTCATTAAAACTGGGTACGCAATTTATATGATTTGGGCGACTTTCTTGTGCACATCTGATTGTGACGTCACGGTGACAAAGGGAAAAACTCAGTACATTATCTAGCTATAACTTTTGTTGAAATTGGTAGTGTGGTGTAACAGTATACATAGAACATGCTGAAGTTATAAAAATAATGAAAGCTCATTTTGATTCGAATGACCATCACTGAAGGTGTTAGAAAGCGTTTCATTAAGTGTTATCAATCGCATCTTATCGGGTCTATTCTGAGAGCACATGTACTTGTTTCGGAAAAAATTTTAACCCTTGTATCATGTATGATTTATAAATATTAAATACATGTATTAAATATGTATAATTATAAAACAGGTTATCTAACTCCGAATTACACTTGATACTCCCTCCTCAGAAATGCACTCTTTTTAGTGTACACTTTCAGTGGAGATGCACTAACAAACTATTACCATTGTCTTCTACGATAATTTATCTACACAACCATATATGGCATGCATGTCTTTTTTTTCATTTATCTCCGCAAACAGCGTCAAAACTCTGCTCCGATGGAAAGTCGAACTCAATTATGAAACGGTATGTGCTAATCTCGGACAAATCTATCTACAGGTTGATCAACAAATAAAAAACTGCTAAAGCGCTACCGGGGTAATACTAATGAAACATAAACTAAATTATATACATTTTTGAGCGGCATTGACCTCTTGTAAATAACCACAGGCACGTAGGATATGACCCCCCTTCCTACTTTCCACTTTTTTTTTACTTTCTAACGCCGGGGCTGAGTAAACTAAAACGCAGCATAACTTGTCGGTGTCCATGTCTCCACGTGCTAATCACTTCCTAGCCACATTATGATAATTATTCCGTGAATAATTTACCCTATGTCGCTGTATTCTCGCTAACTCTCGCCTGAGCCACTGTCAGAGCTACTCTGAACTCATCGGGTTTTTTAATTTGCAGAACTCCGAAAAATAAAAGATTCCGAACACATTAGTAGGGGCGACTTTGGGAGATTTAATTAACATCTATGCAAAGATGTACTCGTAGTTGTATTTGAAGGTCGTTGGATGAAAGTGCAGATATTTTTAGGTCACCTGAGTAACTAAGGTGTCCTATTGCTATCCGTTTCCGTCCGTCGTCGTGCGTTGTGCGTCGTGTGTTAACATTTGAAAATTTTCAGCTTCTTCTCTGAAACCACTGAACCAATTTCAAGCAAATTTAATATGCTGCATCTATGGATAAAGGGGATCAAAAATTGTGAATTTTATGGTCTCCGCTCCCCTGGGGCTCGAGGGGTATGGCCAAAACCACTAAAATTATTGCAATCTTTAAAAAGTCTTCTTCTTTACTCCTGGACATTAAGCAGGCAAACTGTTTGCATGAATGAAATGAACATTGAGTCCTCTACCAAAATTGTGAAATTCATGGCCCCAGGGTCAGGGCTTCTAGTACTAAGGTGGGGCTCTATGACTTTTATAGTGAAAATGCATTATTTCTTTGAAAATCTTGTTCTGTGCTCCTAGGTATTAAGTAAACTAGCTAAGTATATAGTTATGATGAGCAACAGTGCCTCTGTGCCTCTCTCAGAATTGTTAATTTTATGGCCCCAGGGTCAGGGGTTCTGGTGTTAGGGCGGGGCTCTGTTGATTATATAGCGAAAATGCATTTATTCTTTAAAATCTTCTTCTCTACTTCTGTTTATCAAATTAACTAACTAAGTACATAGTTATGATGAGCAAGAGTGCCTCTTCCTAAATTGTGAATTTAATGGCCCTAGAATCAGGGGTTCTGGTGTTAGGATTGGGCTCTATTGATCATACATTGAAAATGCATTAATTCTTTCAAAATGTTCTTCTCTGCTTCTGGGTATTAAATAAACTAAGTACATAGTTATGATGAGCAAGAGTGCCTCTTCCAAATTGTCAATTTTATGGCCCCAGGATCAGGGGTTTTGGTGTAAGGGCTTGGCTCTATTGATTATATAGTGAAAATGCATTTTTTCTTTGAAAATCTTCTTCTTTGCTTCTGGGTATTAAATAAATTAAGTGCATAGTTATGATAAGCAAGAGTGTCTCTTCTTAAATTTTGAATTTTATGGCCCCAGGGTCAGGGGTTCTAGTGTTAGGGCGGGGCTCTATTGATTATAAAGTGAAAATGCATTAATTCTTTGAAAATCTTTCCCTTTGCTCGTGGGATTTATGCAAATGATCCAAGTATATATATTTATGATGAAGAAAGGTGCATCTAGCAAAATGGTTATTTTTTTATGCCCCCCCCCCCCTGGGTCGGGGGGATACATAGTCTGAAAATAAATTAATGCTTTGAAATCTACTCTTTGGTATTAATCAACCACTTTATGATAAAATTTGCAAAATTTTGAAATATGTGGTTCTAGGGTTAGTGGTTCCTTTGGGTTGAGGGGAACAACTTGTTATAAAGTGGAAGTGCATTTTCTCTTTGTTACTCTGATCTACCTCTGGGTATTAGGTAAATAGAGTAAGCATGCTAAGTTTATAATTATGATAAGCAATGCACCATTTGGCTTTTTCAAAATTGTGAATTGTGAATTTCATGACCTCTGGTTTAAAAGACGAATCAAATTTAAATGTTTGAAAGTTGTTACACAATACTCAGGTGACCTTTAAGGCCCGTGGGCCTCTTGTTTTTCTGTAAGGATGTAACTAAGCCATTCAGGCAAATGAAAGATAAGCAATAGTGAATATTCATTCGACTGATTGGTGCAGTGTCAAACTATATATGTTATTGCAGACTCGTATATGGAGAAAGAAATATTTTAATACTTTCTAAGATTTTCAGTGTCCAATATACATGTACATCAATAAAATATCTAACTGAAATTAATTCAAATAATTTTTAATCTATCGCTTGTGTTCAGCATGCAATACGTCTTCTACAGTGCATATGACTAATTTGTTTTGAGTATTTATGTATTTTAATTTAAAATAAATAGTAATAGTCATTGCATTGAAAACATGAAGTTAGGAAATAAATTTCCAACGGACTGCTCTTTACTCGCAAACGCAAAATTTAAAATGTAATTGTAAACATTGAATAAAAATAGATAATATATGCTAAAATACATGTACATTTAATACATGCCCTTTCTGAATTTCAAAATTTATCTTCAGGTGTACATATCTTAAACTCAAAGTATGTACACCTGAAGACGGATTTTACGTTTTACTGTACCCAAGTATATTTATAGCAAAATTATATGAATTTAAGTATCTATGAACGTTCATAATTTCAGGTGTCAAAAATTTTTCTTACGAAAAGTAGAACTTGGAGAAAATATAGCAAAAAACCAGGCATTGATGGAAAATGTGTTTATGATGACAGTGTGTATTGAACTGCGAATTCCATTGTTTTTGATTGGAAAACCCGGTAGCTCAAAGTCTCTTGCAAAAACAATTGTTGCTAATGCCATGCAAGGCCGATCCTCGCACTCAGACTTCTTTAAACAACTGAAAGAGGTTTGAAATTCAATTGATACTCTTACAAGGAAAATATTCATATGCTAAAAGACAAACAATAACGAGTATTATATGAAATGAATTTGCATTATTTTTGTGATTTTTCCATATATTTCTTCGATATGAACTATATACTACAGGTTCAAATGGTATCGTTCCAATGCAGTCCTTTATCGGTTTCTGAGGGCATAGTTGCAACATTTCGTCAGTGTGCTCTGTATCAAAAAGATAAAAATCTAGACAAATTTGCATCGGTTGTTGTACTTGATGAAGTTGGACTTGCCGAGGATTCTCCAAAAATGCCCCTGAAGGTAAATATCTTAATCCTGTGTATATCGACAAAAACACAATAAAAGATTCAGATTGATTATAAATATCAATGATGTTTTTGTTTTCTTCAGGCTCTACATCCTTTATTAGAAGATGGATGCATTGGAAATGATGTCCCAGAACCACATAAAAAGGTGCATATTCTTAAAATTACGATTCTTAACATGACGATCTAAAAATTAATAGATACTGTTAATGTTTTAGATTTAGCATGTACATGTATGATATATGTATATGGCTGAAATTTTATTTCATCAACGAGCTAGGCTAGAACTAGATTTAATTGCATGATGTGCAAGTTTTTCAGCGATGTTAGTTAATTTAGTGGACTCGCCCCCCCCCAACAAAAGCTAATTAGAGTACCCCTCTTAAAGTAACACGATTACTTAAACTATAAACTCTAATTACACTTGCCCTTTCGAAAATCAGTAAAAATAATATTAATGGACGTTGATATTGAATATTAGTCGTTATCTCAATATCCATCATTCAAAGATAATGCTAAGTTACTTTTGTCTTAGAAGACGTGTTGGAAAAGTTTGCAGACATAGATCTTTGTCATATTATAGTCAAGGATACAAAATTAGCACGTTATCATAAATAAAATATTCCTTTTGTTGATGTATGTAATTTCATTCAAGATTTAGAAAAAAAATTAAAATTCTAAAATCAACGTCCTGTCATCAAGGAACACATCAGAGAGCCAAAAACCTAACATGCTGAGTTTCTTAAAGATATCTCTCATACAATCTACACATAGCCTCGTGCAATTACTTACTCGTTAATTAAATCTTTCCATGTCTACAAAATTTGGACATAACTTAAGGGGACAAAGGACATATGTTCTTGATAATATATGCACAAAACCTGATTGAAACCACAGTACCTGTATCATGTTTTTTACAGTTTGTTTGACTTCACCATCTTGTATAAAACATATTTAAAAAGTTTTAAACTTTCGGTGTTTATGTAGACCGTCCATTTGATTGGCTATTATATTTATGGAATACCTGTTTTTACAGGTATTGAGTGAATCATTTGACCAGATTTCCTTTCTAAAGAAATGGGCATATCTAAAGATGGCTCAAAATGTTCCATCCAAACGGAAAATTTTACCACTTCAATGCGCTTTATTGTAAGACCTTCAGAATCATTTAGTGAAGTATCTCTACACAGTTAAGTATGGGTTTCAACGCTATGAACCTTATCAAATCTATATAATTTATCGAAAAAAACTTCCCTGGCCTTAGTATAATTAGAACAAGAACAAGAAAAAAATGACATAGGCGTCGGAACCGGGCGGGGGGGGGGGGGGGGGGGGCTTAAGCGCCCCATTTTTGCAATTATATACATAATATAGGCATTGAAAATTGGAGTTTACCTTTTTTTGTAGGGTTAGCCTCCCACTTTCAAATTAACCCCCCCCCCCCACCAGTTTCAATTTGCTTCCGACGCCTATGAATGATGTGTGTCTTCTACTTTTCCACAATAGCATGGTGGACTTCATATAATGTTACTTCCCATAGAGAAAAATAGTTAATGCAGTTCAGTAGCTATATGCCAAAAGCTGTTGTTTTAAGGTGAAGCTCCTGTTATTTTTAGGGTATCATTTTATTTAAAGAGCAGATAGTGAGGTTGATTTTCTAGCTTCTAGCGAGAAAACATTTTTAACCCTAAATGCAGGTGATATGGGTATGTTACGACACACATAAGGGAAGTTGACGATAACTAAATAGAAGTCATGAAGTTTATCATAAAAGTTTGTTGTTAGATTACAATTTCTGTCTTTGTCTAGTGAAATATATATCCATAAAAAACAGAAGTGTCAGACTCCGTGGCTTTTAGTAATCACCTGAGCAAACTTCGAGGTGACTATTTAACAAATGAACTATGTACAAAGTTATGATGAGAAAGGATGCCTCTTCCAGATTTGTGAATTTCAGGGCCCCAGGGCTCTAGGGATTTTGGTGTTAGGCGGGGTTGTAATGATTATATAGTGAAAATGCACGAATTCTTTCGAAAACCTTTTCCTTTGCTCCTGGGTATTATGCCAATGTTGTAAGTACATATTAATGATGATGAAAGGCGTCTCTTCCAAAATGGTTACTTTCAGGGCCCTTGGGTCAGGGTACTTGGGATGGGAGTGGAGGTTACATAGTCTGAAAATAAATTACTGCTTTGGATCTGCGTTTTGTAATCAATCATCCATTTAATATGATGAAATGAAATTTATGATAAAATTGCCAGATTTTTGATATATGTGCGCCCAGGGTCTGTGGTTCCTGTGGGGAAGGGTGCACAACTGGTTATAAAGTGGAAATGCATTTTCTCTTTGCTACTCTGATCTACCTCTGGGTATTAAGTAAACAAAGTAAGCAAGCTAATTGTATAGTTATGATGAGCAATAGTGTCTCTTTCAAAATTTTGAATTTCATCGCCTTCATTGTCAACACAAAACTAATTCAATTGTTGGAAAGTTGTTACCTGATACAAGCTTGAAATTGAAATCTTTATATACAACAATTTGCATTTCATGTTCTCAAGGTTCATTGATACTCTGATAAGAGAGATAACTCTGAGTGACATAAATGTCTATTCTAAAACAATTATTAGCGACATCAAAGAAAAGCCGCGGACATTATTCTCCAATAAATCACGAACATAATCAAAAAATTATCAGATCAGAAACACGTATCAAACCTGAACAATTCAAATGCATGTTTGGCTGTAGCATGAAATACTTGTTTTAGACCACATCGATAAACACTGTAAATTGCATCAATTGCTGATGATTGCCGGTTTTTATAGCTACGCGGGGCTATTCCACGGACCTCCCTACACATTTATACATATGATTTTAGTCCCAATAGAACAGTACAACAGGAACATGATTTTGCCATTGTATATTCATTAAAACTAATAAATACATATAACGAACGAATTGTAATTTAAAAAGCTATTTTTAATGCAACGAAAGCTCAAATCGTCTGCATTCCATACATAGGTAAGCAAACAAATATTCCCTCTGGTGTTAAATGGAACAGCGTAATCGAGACATGTTGACATAATTCGTTTCTCTATAAGAGCCGTATTTACAATGAAGCGCATTGAAGTGGTAAAATTTTCCGTTCGAATGGAACGTTTTGAGCTATCTTTAAAATGTTTATTGTCATCCAAAGACACGCCCATTTCTTTAGAAATGGATAAAACGGTCAATTTGTTTATTCGAATACCTGTAGAACAGGTTTTCCATAAATATAATAGCCAATGAAATTGAAGGTCTAAATAAACACCGAGTAAACACGTGTTCGACCGAAACATGTGTTGTGGTAACTTAAACAGACATTATAAGTTCAATTGCAATTTGAGTTTTACAGAAGCGGAGAGTCTCTTACTCTCTGTTCTAATTTTTTTTAAGCTTCATTTCAGTGTCACATATATTGCTTGTCGCGAAGAATGGGGTGTCCTAAAACATTACGACGAATATTTCTTTCTCTTTTCTAAAAATATGTTCGTGTCATTATGTTATAATTGACGTTCCAAACATGACTCAGAACATTTCATCCAAACGGAAAATTTTACCACTTCAATGCGCTGCATTGTAAGAGAATTTAGTAGACATGGTAGAATGGAAATAAAGTTCTTGTTGTCGTGAATGATGCAGGATAATCTCCTCGGTCTCTTCAAATGTTGTTTGAAAAATAAAAGCCTCGGCTTTTATCTTTCAAACAACATTTCGGAGGTTATCCTGCAACATTCACGAAAACGCGGACTTTATTTCTTAAATATTCCTTTATAGATGTGCCAAGTTGAAGTGTCTTTATTGTCCAATTTTGCCCTGCGCGCAAGCTTCGCTATAATTGCTTGTATTTTTCTTCTAAAACACATTTCATTAAGGTTCAAGCAACATTTTATATGAGTGAGCAGAGGGTTTATGAACCTTAATGTAATTGAAAGTTCTTTGAAACATATATTTATAGAAATTTTCTTGATCTAGCTTTAGATTCCAATATTTAAAAGTTTGATATGAATTAATAAGTGATTTATGAAGTTTTGCATTCAAAGCAAATGTTTTATAAACTATGCATAATAATAAAATGTGCAGTAAATAGAAGAAATTGAATTATCTCAGAATCTAAGTATAAAAATGATGCAGTTTTTATCAAATGCTTGAAAACCTATAATTCATAAAATATAATTGTTGAAAAAATTTGGATTTAAACGCGTGGTGTAGGTGAATTCATTTGCATTCCTGCAAAGTTATTATATATTTATTTTCCTATATGATATCATTAACTTTTCATTATGATGTTTGAAGATTGACTGTAGGTAAATACGCATCAGTATGAGAATTCAGAGAATTTTTTGTAAATTTTTTTAATTATTCAAGGCCTGATAAGAAAAAAATAAAACGTCATAATCGGATTACCTTGAAGTTTTGATACCTTGGGTGGGGTCATATACGTTTTAACAAAATTATTTCAATGCTTTTCTTTATCGTCGAAGTCTGTTGCACTCGTGCATGCGAGCTCATCCTATATAAAGTGTTTTTGAGTTTTATTTATAAATAATTTATGTTAAATTCGTTTGAACTGGTGAATTTAGGACATAAGTGTACTCATATTCCTTTATAGATGTGTCTTAGTCCTAAGATAGCTTCGTAAGCAAGCCAACAGATGTTAAAATCTCATGCAGAATAATTTGTGATCAATTCAAAGAATTAGAAACTACTAACAGTAAATTCCGATTTTTTTATGGTCTAAAAGTGAATTAGATATGACGATGATCGAGACTGATTAAGAGCTCGTGCTTACATTTCGTGAAATTTTAGTTTTTAATGTGATTTTGAGCTTTTAAAAGTGGTCAAACATGTACATCTTCACTAAAACATAGATTCCATAGTAGCGAGAATTTTACATATTGATTTGATCTGGGGGAAAATTGAACGCTTCTTCTTTTAATATTTTATGTAGTTAGAAATAGCAGGATCAGTTGTTGCTGAGATGTAATCGACGAAAAAATATAAGGGTTGACGTATAATTTCAAAATGTTTTTGATTGTGATATTAATATATTGGGTTGGTGAGTATTTTATTCATTTCTGTAATTTTTTTTTTTTTAGATATACGAGGACTGTCTGTGAAGTTCAATTTAAAACTGTGACGCTATGATAATTGATAGATGAGTTGAATATGATAAAACGCTTGATTGTTTTTACACTTTTTAAAAAAATAATAATAGAAATTTGCCTAATTTAAGTTTTTGTCCAAAAGTGTAGTTTAAATTCCTGATGTCCCTGATTCTGCAATCGGTTTATAAGATTTAATTTTTTTTTTAATTTTTGGCAAGTTTTTTTTTTAGTATCTTTAATTTGTTTAGATATCAAACTAATAATAATGATAAAGGATGTATACTATAAATCTTAGTTACAATGTAGGATGTGACTATATTTTAACAAATCTGTCTCTAATATGTCATACATTCACTAAACCCAAACTACATCATGTTACGCAAGCTGTAGATCATCCATCCCAACCAGATTCCCTCGCTTGATGCATTAGGCTAATTCATTGAGATACTGACTGATTAGTTGAAAAGTATTTTTTCGTATAAACACCATAGGCGTCGGAACCGGGGGGGGGGGGGGGGCTTAGCATCACCCAACTTTTTTGCAAAGATAGACATTATATAGGCATTGAAAGTTGGGGTTTACCTTTTTCTGTTGGTTTAGCCCCCCCCCCCCTTCCCACACACACACACACACACACACTTTCTATTAGCCCCCTTTCAATTTGCTTCCGACGCCCATGAACACATTTCAATGTCTACATTTGTATGCCACAAATTAAATCTTAAAGATATCAATGATATATTTCTGATGACAAAACAGTCCATTGAATATATAGATATTGTATAATTTGAAATCACGTGACGTACGTTAAATGTGTTTTTACTATGTGATTTATAGGTCCAAAGGGCCGTGTGTTAGAGTCTGCATGATACGAACCAATTCTGATCAAATGATTGTTGACTATATACACTGAACCAAACGTCTAAGTGTTCACCATACATTTTTTTAAGTTTTGAAGAACAAATGCAAACAATAAATAGTTTCTTTAATTCATGGTTAATGATGCATATTTCAGTTCGATGTTGCGTAAATTTCATGTTAGTATCTCGTCAGACTTTAAAGCAAAGTGTCAAGTACATAATGTACCCTCAAAATGAAAATTCACATAAAATAATCTCCATGGAGTGAGACCAACACTCGCTCTAATGACGCATCCTTCTCTCTTGGATACCATGTACCCTGAATAGGAGATTGACCCACCTGCTGCCACACCTACTGCATGGATCTTTCTATCTAAGCCGTTGATATTGTGTGAAAGGGGGGGGGTCTTTGGCATTCCTTATGAAAATCCAAAAATGTGTTCATTTGTATTCAGATCTGGGAATTTTGCAGTACATCATCACGCAGATTGTTTTTGGTCACTATCTTTGTGCGTTTAGCACGTAAGTGAACTACTTTAGGGATGATTCAGACTGTTTGAGATGGTATTAGACTGCCATGAGTACCAATTTCTTATCTTCTTACCATTGAAGTTGTTAGTTTTAATGCTTCTAAAATTGTTTCAGGACCATGTAACTATCTTTTAACTTGGTTGTGACGCGAATTCTTGGGCTCAGACGAAGATCCAGATCACTTCCGGTTTGGTTAAACTTTGTCAAAAGCTTTCAAATTGTGATAAGTAGGCGATGAAAATGGCACACGACCTATAGAAAAATGTGTTTCATTAAACACTAAAATAAAAGTGAGTAAAACGTGATGCAAGGATGATCAAGAATCAACATTCCAGCGGCTCTCCCTCCTTTCTCAATGGTCATTTTGCCAATGTTTTGTGGTTTTTAGCCAAACCAGTTTTTAAAAACTGATAATGGTCACAAAAATGCTGATTAAACAAAACACGTGCCGAAAAGTAGATTTATTGTCACGGTACACTGGTTTTCATCGGCGATAATTAATTTTCTTTCCGCAATTTTTGAGTAGACTTATTGGTTATAATAATTTGAAAATATCATACCCTTCTATAATGTAGTTTTGACAATTGTGCATGTACTAAAGGAGGATCTGACGGTCCTGTCTGGGTGTGGTAACCCGCGGACGGCCAGTTCTTGGTCTGTCATTCGTGTTACTAGCTGATGGGGACGTGCGTTTAACTGCTGCAAAACCGATTGATGTACACTAGATGCAGCTGCAACTTCCAGTTGCGTAGCTCCGGATAGTATTATTGTTAGAGCCTTGTTGCGTTGTTCTTTTTGAGGCGTGGCATTGCGGCATTAACATTGCAATCAAAGCAAAAATGAGGCTTTAATAGGAGTGTTTCTTGTTTCTCTAAATCCAAAATTTCATTGAAAATAGACCCCCGATTTGCAAAAAAAATCATGCAAAACACTATATTCATAAACATGATTAATCAAGGAAAATAATTCAACAACTGGGGTTTAAAAGCCCATGATGTACTTTAAATAGGTCACAGGTATCCAGTGATAAAAAAAGGTTATTTCATATAATTTTTCAAAAATTTTTTTGATGAGTTAAACAATATGCGTTTGTTTTTTTTGTTGAGTATAAATGCATTTGAGAGACTGAACACTTACAAGTTTTGTTAAGTGTATATAAAAAACACATGTCACTATTATAATAAATAAACTACTACATGTACTACTTTACCAATCGTAATTGCTATTTCATTATTTTGAATATATCATGTTATTTCAATAACTATTCAATTACATTTCAGTAATTTTACATAAGAGGTATTAGGGGCCTAGATAGGCGGGTCAACTGAGTGCACTTTTTATGCAAATGAGGTCAAAAATGCTGGATTCTGATTGGGGTAGGCGGGTCAAACGAGTGCACTTTTGGCCCTGGGGGGCTAGGCGGGTAAATTACGTACAGCCCCTGGGTGGGGCTAGGCGGTTCAACTAAGTACAGCCCCTGGGTGGGGCTAGGCGGGTCAACTAAGAGCACGATTTCGATCAGCAAGTGCAAAGAGATGTGAGTTTACAGCATTTTGTACGAGACCTGGACATTCCGGATCCTTTGAACCCCCGAGAAGTCCTGTACAGAGGCCGGACCAATGACAGGCGATTATATTGTGAGGAAGGGGACATGAGATATGTGGACGTCTGTTCCTTATACCCTTACGTGTTAAAACACAGACCTTTTCCTCTGGGGCATCCTGAGATCATCACAGACGAGTTCCAGGAGGTGAGAAGTTATTTTGGTCTCATTCACTGTCGGGTCTTACCTCCCCGAGGCCTCTATCACCCCGTATTACCTTATCGCATGGGGGGCAAGTTATTATTTCCCTTATGTCGAACGTGTGCCGAACGATAGGACTCTACTTCTCAACATCGATGTCAACACACAGACCAGGAACGCAGTCTCACGGGCACCTTGGTGACGACCGAATTACATAAAGCCCTGGACATGGGATATACCTTAGAGCAAATACATGAAGTGTGGCATTTTCCAGAGAGCAGTCAGGATTTATTCAGACCTTGCATCGATACCTTCCTCAAGATCAAACAG
>NW_026918880.1:0-14895 GCF_032062105.1 Saccostrea cuccullata | reverse complement strand
ATATTTAATTATATCCGGTACTTATTGGCTCGGAATTATCAAACTTTGTCAGTTTAGGCATCTTAGGGTTTCTTTGCATGTCCAACAAGAAGTAGGTCACGGTGACCTAATTTTGAATATCTCGAGTACTTATTGGCTTAGAATCTTTAAATTTTGTCAGTTTAGGCATTTTTGGTTTTTGAATAACGTCGACCAAAAAGTAGGTCACCGTGACCTACTTTTGACATTTGTTGGCTATATTTAATTATCTCTGGTACTAATTGGCTTAGAATCGTCAAACTTTGTAGATGATGCATCTTGGGTTTTCAGAGAATGTTGACCAAAAAGTAAGTCATGGTGACCTACTTTTGAATATCTCAGGTACTTATTTAATTAGAATCATCAATCTTTGTCAATTTATGTATCTTGAGTTCTCAGAAAATTTCAATCAAAAGGTAGGTCACTGTGACCTACTTTTGGTATTCTATTATTATATTATATCTTCAGTCTTAACTGGCTAAATATTATCAAACTTTGTAAGTTGATGCATTTTGGGTCTTATGATACTAATAGAGTTGGAGTCGAATAGAAGTGATAGATTGTACAATTTATCAGAAGACCGATTCAAGGCCCTTGGGCCTCTTGTCTTTAAAAGCCTGGATACCAATGATTTTTATTCCTAAAATGTATTTCTTGATCAATTATCAATTAAAATATATGCAGTAGGTAGTTCAAATCACATTTCCTGAAAAATAATTCGAGATTTACTAATTTTCCTTATATAATATGATTAAATTTAAAGATGAATTTTCAAGAAGCACCGTGGGTAAATACATTTTAATTTGAGAATTAAGAGACATCTTTGTAAGCATTTTCAATTACTCAGTGCCTGATTTTCAGAACCTGAGGATCAGATAACCTTAACTTTCGGATTAGATAGTGATTTCACTGATAAATGTAATTTTATTTAAAAAACACAAAGTGATAGATTTTTTCTTTAAAATTACATTGCACATGCATGTTTATAAGTTTGATGCACATTATTAGAAACTCTTTCCGTCACATAGGACATACTGAAATGGCAGAAGAGCCGTGAGTTCTTCTACTGGCACCTGAAGCGACGGTTGTTAGAGAGGCAGCTTAAGAAGAAGATGAAGCAGTTCACACAGAACGTCGGGGAGGGTGAGCTCAACTCCATGTTACATCGCTGGTTTGTGGAGGACAGGGGCACTGTCAATGTAAGTACTACTAAGTAGATAAGTCGTACCAGTAGTGATGGGAATTGGTTAGAATTTCATAATTGATGATTGGGTTACTCTAACTAACTAATTACCTATTATAATCGAACATGTTAAAAGTATACTGCTATCAATTTAAACAAATAAATGGTAAGAGTGGTTAAATGACGACTTTCTGTGATGATCCAGCTGGTTCTTTGTTAATTTTATCTAACCAAAAGTATGCACATGCCAAACATGCTTTAGTATCCGGGTAGAAATAAGAGTTTGCTTATCTGCACTATTACGTAACACAAAGAAGTCAAAAGCAATGCTGTGGATGGAAAATTAGGGTTAAAACTATAACGCTTGTAAAATAAAATAATAAACCAATTAATCAGAATTTTAAATATTCAATCGATTGCTTGGATTATGTCAGCAATTGACCGATTTTCGATTATAATCGATGATTGGAACACCACTATGTACCAGTCCTTATAATTTAATATAGTTAGTTAACAAGTAAATTTATTGCTATGCAATATACATGCATTTAATGATTTTCATAGACTTTATCTTCACAATTTATTAATTGTTGTGATTGTCCAAACATGCACTATTATAGTTTTAAAAAGAGAAGAAGAGACATATTTTCTTATTAATTAACTTTGAATTTTGAAAGATGTGTAACCTTGAACAAATTAGATATAAATGTTTGTTAGGACATGTACATTGCAGCAAGGTGTGAAGAAAAAATGAAATTGCCTTGTACAGAATATGTTTTAATGACACTTTGACCCCGTGGGGATCCGGGTTAGAATAGGTCCTCAGTACCCCTTACTTGTCGTAAAAGGCGACTAAATGGGGCGGGTCTTCGGATGGACCGTATAAACCGAGGCCCCGTGTCACAGCAGGTGTGGCACAATAAAGATCCCTCCCTGCTCAATGGCCCTGAGTGCCGAGCATAGGCGTAAATTTGCAGCCCTTAACCGGCAATGGTGACATCTCCATATCAGTGAAATATTCTGGAGAGGGACGTTAAACAGTATAAAATCAATCATTAAAATAATGACACTTTGTAAAAAAGGCTTAGGGTAATTGTTGATGCTTTATAAGGGGCCTTTGCTCTATGACATAGATTATTTTCTAACCTATCTAATGATACTGTAGGCATACCTGTGGGAGCATGACAAGGCTATGGTGGAGTGGTTGACACAACAGATCAGAGAAGACAGTATTGACAACGCTGTATCAGACAACATCAGATGTCTTCAGAGGGAGCACGTCCTACAACAAGTCAGGAGGTAGGTATCAGATGTCTACAGTAGGAGCATGTCCTACAACAAGTCAGGAGGTAGGTAGCAGACAACATCAGATGTCTACAGAGGGAACATGTCCTACAACAAGTCAGGAGGTAGATATAAGATGTCTACAGAGGGAGCATGTCCTACAACAAGTCAGGAGGTAGGTATCAGATGTCTACAGAGGGAGCATGTCCTACAACAAGTCAGGAGGTTGGTATCAGATGTCTACAGAGGGAGCATGTCCTACAACAAGTCAGGAGGTAGGTATCAGACAACATCAGATGTCTACAGAGGGAGCATGTCCTACAACAAGTCAGGAGGAAGGTATCAGACAACATCAGATGTATACAGAGAGAGCATGACCTACAACAAGTCAGGAGGTAGGTATAAGATGTCTACAGAGGGAGCATGTCCTACAACAAGTCAGGAGGTTGGTATCAGATGTCTACAAAGGGAGCACATCCTACAAGTCAGGAGGTTGGTATCAGATGTCTACAGAGGGAGCATGTCCTACAACAAGTCAGGAGGTAGGTATCAGACAACATCAGATGTCTACAGAGGGAGCATGTCCTACAACAAGTCAGGAGGAAGGTATCAGACAACATCAGATGTCTACAGAGAGAACATGTCCTACAACAAGTCAGGAGGTAGGTATCAGACAATATCAGATGTCTACAGAGGGAGCACGTCCTACAACAAGTCAGGAGGTAGGTATCAGACAACATCAGATGTCTACAGAGAGAACATGTCCTACAACAAGTCAGGAGGAAGGTATCAGATGTCTACAGAGGGAGCATGTCCTACAACAAGTCAGGAGGTAGGTATCAGATGTCTACAGAGGGAGATGTCCTACAACAAGTCAGGAGGTAGGTATCAGACAGTATCAGATGTCTACAGAGGGAGCACGTCCTACAACAAGTCAGGAGGTAGGTATCAGACAACATCAGATGTCTACAGAGAGAACATGTCCTACAACAAGTCAGGAGGAAGGTATCAGATGTCTACAGAGGGAGCATGTCCTACAACAAGTCAGGAGGTAGGTATCAGATGTCTACAGAGGGAGCATGTCCTACAAGTCAGGAGGTAGGTATCAGATGTCTACAGAGGGAGCATGTCCTACAACAAGTCAGGAGGTAGGTATCAGATGTCTACAGAGGGAGCATGTCCTACAACAAGTCAGGAGGTAGGTATCAGATGTCTACAAAGGGAGCACGTCCTACAAGTCAGGAGGTAGGTATCAGATGTCTACAGAGGGAGCACGTCCTACAACAAGTCAGGAGGTAGGTATCAGATGTCTACAGAGGGAGATGTCCTACAACAAGTCAGGAGGTTGGTATCAGATGTCTACAAAGGGAGCACGTCCTACAACAAGTCAGGAGGTTGGTATCAGATGTCTACAAAGGGAGCACGTCCTACAACAAGTCAGGAGGTTGGTATCAGATGTCTACAGAGGGAGCATGTCCTACAACAAGTCAGGAGGTAGGTATCAGATGACTACAGAGGGAGCACGTCCTACAACAAGTCAGGAGGTAGGTATCAGACAATATCAGATGTCTACAGAGAGAGCATGACCTACAACAAGTCAGGAGGTAGGTATAAGATGTCTACAGAGGGAGCATGTCCTACAACAAGTCAGGAGGTTGGTATCAGATGTCTACAAAGGGAGCACATCCTACAACAAGTCAGGAGGTTGGTATCAGATGTCTACAAAGGGAGCACGTCCTACAACAAGTCAGGAGGTTGGTATCAGATGTCTACAGAGGGAGCATGTCCTACAACAAGTCAGGAGGTAGGTATCAGATGACTACAGAGGGAGCACGTCCTACAACAAGTCAGGAGGTAGGTATCAGATGTCTACAGAGGGAGCACGTCCTACAACAAGTCAGGAGGTGGGTATCAGATGTCTACAGAGGGAGCACGTCCTACAACAAGTCAGGAGGTAGGTATCAGATGTCTACAGTGGGGAGCACGTCCTACAACAAGTCAGGAGGTAGGTATCAGACAACTTCAGATCTCTACAGAGGGAGCATGTCCTACAACAAGTCAGGAGGTAGGTATCAGATGTCTACAGAGAGAACATGTCCTACAACAAGTCAGGAGGTAGGTATCAGATGTGTACAGAGGGAGCATATCCTACAACAAGTCAGGATGTAGGTATCAGATGTCTACAGAGGGAGCATGTCCTACAACAAGTCAGGAGTTGGGTGATGGCTAAACTAGGGTTTGATAGCATTATTTCATTTCTTCATGTAGAGATGAAGTACAGCATACTATTAATATTAGGAAGCAGACTGTCTGACTGAAAGGCTTAACATGCTTTAAATACATGTATCAGTTTAATTAACCATAATTTATTGCTTGGTTGCACGGTCTAGAAATTCTGATAGTTGTCTTCTTCTCAGGGTAAATTAAATTTAGGTAAAATATCAAGTTTTTGACATAAGATCTACTGATTGTCTCCCTTGAATTGATAAAATAATGCTCAAGCTTACTTTTAAGATTAACACACTTTGTTTCTGTTTTCAGTTTGATACAAAACAATCCAGAGGTTGCTATGGATTCCATCGTCCACATCACACAACACATGACCTCAAGTCAAAGGTCAGAGGTCTCCAGAATTCTGGCCAACATGGACACGTGACCTGAGTGGACAATTAGAATCAACAGTGACTGTATTTAAAAACATATCTATTTAACAAATCATATGAAATCATAAGGTGCAATTTGGATCAAATTTGCATAAAATTGCATTATATGAAATCCATATCTGTCATTCATAATGACTTAATTATTAGAATTGATTATGAATTCGTTTTGTAATTCATTTCAGTATTATATGTGAAACATTACCAGGGTTTGTAATTATTTTTGTACTAATTTGTACTAATTTATTATTACTCTACCTATGATGAATATCATTTAAATTGCTCCTTTTCAAACCAAGTTGTGTATATTCTGAATATTAATTTATTGACTGTCGAACAAATTGTCCATTTGTGTGCATTGAATTTCAGTAAATGTAATTAGGTATATTGAACACAAATTTAATATAATTGAATGTAAAAGTAATATTGCTTCACCTAGCAATGTGATGAATTTTAATAAAAACTTATCAATAATTGCATTTTTTTGTTTTCCTGTCATGGTTAAGGAAGAAAATTTTGTAGGAAGTAACTGTTTAGTTTTTTTCCCTCTCACTTATAACAGATGGTCAGAGATATAGGATATAATCTGATGTCTGTACTAATACAGACAGGATACGTAAAGACCATTTGTCTTTTCCATCTCATTTTAGCTACACAAATACTAAAGAGGGAAGTTAAAACTGTTAGAATTAGATAAAGGCTGGTAGTATGCATTGGTGGAAGGAGGGAGATGACCCCCCTCCCCCAATATATTTATCTTTCTATTTAGAAATTTTCATTTTGATGCTCTGATTGGCTGCTTCACTTTTTTGTTGCCACCATCCCTTTGAAAAAAGGGTTTTGAGTTTTAAAAGTTTAAGTGTTTTGTTTTTTTATTTTTAGCTCTACTGGTTAAAGACCAGATGAGCTTATGCAATAGTAAGGTGTCCATCTGTCCCTCACCCAATTAAATCCGTTGTTACTGTCCTGTACAGTGAATGGTTGTTGCTTCTGTCTATCTTATAAACTAAGTGTTCTTTGATACATGATTTCATCTCATATTATACAGATACTCAAAAAAATGCAACAAGCAGTGAAATACAAATATGAATATTTTGTGTAATGATTGTTGAAAATGAAGACAGTAAGGTACAACTTTATTTCTAAACATCAAAGCTTTCATTAAAATGTTGAATGTTATCTTTTCAATCCAGAAGGTAACACATAACTGCCCTAACCAGCATGCAAATCCACCATACACAAGAAATGCAGCCAGATTTTTACCATACGTTGGATTCATCACTCTTTTGATCTGAACAAAAGAATGAAATCTTTGGAATACAAGAGCCTCAGATGCTGAAGTCTAAATTTCTCGAACCTGGTGCAGTGAAGTAACTCTTGGACTTCCAGACCAGGGACTGTAATGTGAATGTTACCGGTACACATAAATGACTGAATATAAAAAAAATCTTCTTTAGCTGATCCCTTTGCTGACTGAATATTGTCGAACTTCTGTACATACAGTGACTAAGGACCGTACACTTAAAGTCTGTATTCACAATTAAAAACCAAGGTCATCTTGACTCGGGTATGTGGATCCCTGCCTTGAAGGCCCTTAGGGTTGGCGAGACAGATATTGTGTGTGGCAGGGTGTTCCACAGGCGGATGGCCGTATTGTGTGTGGCAGGGTGTTCCACAGGCGGATGGCGGTATTGTGTGTGGCAGGGTGTTCTACAGGCGGATGGCTGTATTGTGTGTGGCAGGGTGTTCCACAGGCGGATAGCCAAAGAGAAGATGAATCTTGATCCGGGAGTGCTGCACATGATGAATCTAGATCTCATTAAATATACAGATCTACTAAATTAAGACATTTAACTAGTTAAATAAGAATGTTGATTTATGTTGTTGTTCTGTATAATAATTTGGCTGTGTATATACATGATTGTATTAAACATGTATTAACAGTAAACTAAATTCTCTTTTTTCTGTTTTGTAGGCTGTTTGGACGGGCTGGGGCCATGCTTCAGAGAATCCCAAACAATTAAGTTACCAGAACTACTCCATAAAAACGGAATCATATTTATTGGTAATCTTAATCAATTTAAAGACACACTCTCAGGTATCAATGTCTGTAGACACTTTATTTATTTTGCAGAAATAATTTTAAAATATATTTTGTAAAGAAATACTTCTTTTTATTAACCGATAAGGTCATATCTGTATGAGGCATTATCTTGGTGTAGCTTGTTTCACATAAGAGTTATCTGTTCTTGTTTTTTGAACAGGTCCACCAGAGGGACCTAATTGTGGGCCATAGGGGACAAGATTGCCTCCTCCATTGTAGCCCAGACAACAAAGGTCCCCACCATGCCATGGAGTAGACCAGGTATTTTATAAAATTTACTAGTGTTCACTGTTGATTTTATTACAAATAAATAATTAATGGGAAAACAAAATCATTTGCTAAAGGCAGTATAAAAAATGTAAGTTTATTGAAATATATTTAATATAATTCTGAAAAATCATTATTTCTCTTTGTCATGATATTAAAGGATTCATGTCACAATTCATGTCATCCATAAAATGATAAATATTGAAGCACAGCATGTCAATGTTCATCTCTTCAATCACAAAAACAAACTCCATGAAACAGTCTTTCTTAAATTCCCTAAGCCATAAAAATTAGACCCCATGAAGATAACTTTACTGAACATTTTCATTCCAGGCTTGACCCTGAACTACTCTAAGAGTGACAATAAGCCAGTGAACGTGCCTCAGGACCTCTACAGGAAGGGGTGTGTCGCGGACGTGGACGAGGGTCTGAAATCAGCCAATAAGATCGAAAGGGAGGGAAGGGCATCAGAAAGGCCAATCTCTTCAGACATGTATGGAATAGAAAGAGTTATTTTGTATTTATTGTGTTAGGGCATAAAGAATGGCAGGCAGACTTAAGCATTGCCAAGTGAAGAATAAAGAGAGAAACCTTATTATAGAAATGATTGTGAGATGCAAATTCATAGAGTTTATTCCAAAAAAATATGGTGAAATTATGTTTTTAGTGAGAGGTAGTTTTAGCAGTTTTATAATGTAAAGAGAGATAGTGATAACAACTAGAAGGGAATAAAAAGTTAGCCAATGGATATTCAATTTTAGCCACCTCAGATCCCTTGTTGATAATGCCAAATTGAAATCTCAGCGATAAATCTGCTTATAAAGAAATACACAAATTTTCTTTTCAACAGAATTTTTACAATATTGAGTTTCAATTCTTAGCTTTTATCATGAAGTTCTCTAATTATGATAGATCTAAAAGAAAAGAGGAATCCTATGTTCTATATATAGGTGCAGGCTGAGGTTTCAGGAACCCCCATCTTCATCATGAAGCTGGCGACCCACGCGCGTCACTTGGAGGTCCAGATCCTGGCCGATAACTACGGTAACGCCATCTCCCTGTTTGGGAGGGACTGCTCCATTCAGAGAAGACATCAGAAGATCATTGAGGAGGCGCCCGCCTCTATAGCCAAACCAGAGGTGTTGGAAAAGATGGAACAGGTAGGTAGGGCATGGAGGTAATTGTGGTAAAAATCTGTTTTTCAACTTACTATTAATGCTGCTTAATACATGTATAAAAACGACATGTATTTCCAAGACGTCACATTTTTTTGTGGTAAGTAAAATACTGGATCCTCCCTCACAATAGAGAAAAGACTTCTTTTAATGTATCATGTACAGTAGAACTTCGTATCAATACCTTGAATGCCAATAATGCAAAGCATTTCAATATATCCAAGTCTCCAACCACTTATTCTTAAAATTTTTAACCCTTTTTCTGAAATTCTTTTGTTCTTTATCAGTTTTACTCAATCCAGTTCAAGAAACCAAGATTTGAATGCAAATGTTTTCAGAGACATTGAGGAGGACAAGATTTCATCGGCCACTAAATTGACATTGTAGCTATTAATCAATGCATGAATATTGTCTAGGCTGCAGTGAATCTGGCTAAGATGGTGAGATACGTCAGTGCCGGTGGAGTATCTATATAATCAGTGTATAATATTTTTCTCTATGCTGCAGTGACACTGCTAAGATGGTGAGATACGTCAATGCGGGTACGGTGGGGTATCTATATAATCAGTGTATTCTATTTTTTCTCCAGGCTGCAGTAACACTGGCTAAGATGATGAGATAAGTCAGTGCTGGTACAGAGGAGTATCTATATATTAATCAGTGTATAATATTTCTCTCTATGCTGCAGTGACACTGCTAAGATGGTGAGATACGTCAGTGCCGGTACGGTGGAGTATCTATATAATGAGTGTATTATATTTTCTCTCTAGGCTGCAGTGACCCTGGCTAAGATGGTGCGGTACGTCAGTGCCGGTACGGTGGAGTA
This sequence comes from Saccostrea cuccullata, assembly GCF_032062105.1. NCBI lineage: Eukaryota > Metazoa > Mollusca > Bivalvia > Ostreida > Ostreidae > Saccostrea > Saccostrea cuccullata. The sequence goes on along the minus strand of NW_026918880.1, from coordinate 5,378 downwards.
TCTATATAATGAGTGTATTATATTTTCTCTCTAGGCCGCTGTGACCCTGGCTAAGATGGTGCGGTACGTCAGTGCCGGTACGGTGGAGTATCTATATAATGAGTATATTATATTATCTCTCTAGGCTGCAGTGACCCTGGCTAAGATGGTGCGGTACGTCAGTGCCGGTACGGTGGAGTATCTATATAATGAGTGTATTATATTTTCTCTCTAGGCCGCTGTGACCCTGGCTAAGATGGTGCGGTACGTCAGTGCCGGTACGGTGGAGTATCTATATAATGAGTGTATTATATTTTCTCTCTAGGCCGCTGTGACCCTGGCTAAGATGGTGCGGTACGTCAGTGCCGGTACGGTGGAGTATCTATATAATGAGTGTATTATATTATCTCTCTAGGCTGCAGTGACCCTGGCTAAGATGGTGCGGTACGTCAGTGCCGGTACGGTGGAGTATCTATATAATGAGTGTATTATATTTTCTCTCTAGGCTGCAGTGACCCTGGCTAAGATGGTGCGGTACGTCAGTGCCGGTACGGTGGAGTATCTATATAATGAGTGTATTATATTTTCTCTCTAGGCCGCTGTGACCCTGGCTAAGATGGTGCGGTACGTCAGTGCCGGTACGGTGGAGTATCTATATAATGAGTGTATTATATTATCTCTCTAGGCTGCAGTGACCCTGGCTAAGATGGTGCGGTACGTCAGTGCCGGTACGGTGGAGTATCTGTATAACGAGGAGACAGAGACATTCCACTTCCTGGAGCTCAATCCACGTCTACAGGTGGAACATCCGTGTACGGAGATGGTGGCAGACATCAACCTACCGGCCGCACAGTTACAGGTAAAGGAAAACAGTGACAGATTGTCATGGCTGTTTTTTGAAATTTTTGTAGTGTTAGCAGATGTATATTGGGATGAAATAAAGATTCTCTTGGAAAATGAATTTCTATGTGTGGAATAATATTTATTTGAGTCAAATTGTGTCTCCAAAAAATAAAACATATACAGCTGCGTGTTTCACTGTTTGCTACCTATAGATTGCTTAATTTTTGGCAAATGCAGGTCATAAGAAACAAATACCTGTACATATTGATTTACATACAGGAATAATTTTATCTGAGCTGATCAAATAAGATTGAAAATGTTATTTTGCTTTTTAAGGGTTTGCTTCTGTGTGCAACCAAGTGAAACTCACTGAAAATAAAAACCTTGATATCTTTAAAAATATGTCTTGCAAACACTTGAAAACTGGCCAATTTTATCTTCAAAATGAAAACTATCTTTGGGTATATGCAGCTATATTGACACATGCAGTAGTTTGCAGCTATGAAGTGCACAATACTCCTGCAGGACTGCGCAGCCACAGATTTTAGCATTAAAATTGCATAAAAAAATAAGAAATAGTTAAGTAAAGAAAGTGGCTACAACTATTTGTAAAGAACCATTGTTTTAAATGTAAACTCACTGCAACAGGTACAATTATTTAAATGCATACTATCAGGTCAACTAGAAAATGTTAGCCATTCTACCACGGTTATTGAAAACTTTAAAGGAAGCCGCCGGACATTATTCTCCAATAAATCAAGAACGCCATCAAAAAATTATCAGATCAGAAACACGTATCAAATCTGAACAATTCAAATGCATCTTTGGCTGTAGAATGAAATACTTGTTTAGACCGCATCGATGTGTCGTCTTTTGCAGTATAAACGCTGTAAATTGCATCAAGTTGCTGAAGAATGTCGGTTTTTATAGCTAAGCGGTCTATTCCACGGACCTCCCTACACATTAAACAACGTGATTTTAGCAGTAAAACGAGAACATGATTTTGTTTTTATACCCCCCGCAAACGAAGTTTAGGGGGGGTATATTGGAATCACCATGTCCGTCCGTCTGCCCGTCTGTCTGTAGACGAGACTCTGTCCGGACCATTACTCAGAAACTATTGGAAGGATTTGTCTGAAAATTTGTACACATATTATTCACCATATGAAGTTGTGCACCTGATATTTTTCATCTTGATTGGATTATTATTTTGAATTTTACAGGTGTTTTTTCATTTTTATTTTGGGGTTTTGTTTGGACCGTTTCTCAGAAACTATTGCAAGGATTTAACTGAAAATTTGTACAATTATTATTCACCATATGAAGTTGTGCACCTGGAATTTTCAACTCTTTTTGTTCATTTTTCTGCATTTTACAGGTTTTTTAAAATTTTAATTGACTTGTTCATTTTGGGCTCATGTATAAGGTTTGAGACATAGAATCTAGAATATCTGTACAAAAACATGAACTACAACTTAAAACTACTCATAAAAACTTTAAAAAAAAGAAACATCAAGTGTTAAAAACAGTTTTTACATTGCACAGAAGATAATGTAATTTCATTTGTCTCTTGGGAATAATGACTGGACATGCATCCAGATAATGAGTTTGGTGTTGGAAGTTGTTTAGGCATACCTCTCATCAAGTGTGTGTGTGTTATCAAATCTTCAGGGAATAAGGCACAAGAATTAAAGATCTCTCTTCTCTTATTCTCTTAATTGTAATTTATTGTCTGTCAAAACACTTCATTACTGGATGACCTGAGTTCTTTATTTTCAAAATGCATTTCAAATTGATATATCAAGATTAATTTGATTTTGTATAATGGTTTCTTTTTTCAACAATCAGTTTGCAGAGTGACATAACACATAATTGCAATATATTTTTTTAATGCAGTAATGAAGAAAAATTAAATGATGAAAATAAAAAAAATGTTACAATGGAATTACAATGTATTAGTATTGATGTTTCATTTGGTTGCACCTCTGTTTCATTCATAAAGAAACATGATGAGCAATTTTATTTCACTGCAATTTTTTTTAAGTAAATTGTGAACATTTCTAGATCCATAAAGTATTTTTGAATTGGCACCTTCTCTGAAAAACCCAGCGGGGGATAATGTAATTTCATTTGTCTCTTGGGAATAATGACTGGACATGCATCCAGTTAAAGATAAATTAATGAGTTTGGTGTTGGAAGTTGTTTAGGTATACCTCTTATCAAGTATGTGTGTGTTATCAAATCTTCAGAGAATAAGGCACAAGAATTAAAGATCTCTCTTCTCTTATTCTCTTAATTGTAATTTATTGTCTGTCAAAACACTTCATTACTGGATGACCAGTTCTTTATTTTCAAAATGCATTACAAGTGATATATCAAGATTAATTTGATTTTGTATAAAGGTTTCTTTTTTCAACTATCAGTTTGCAGAGTGACATAACACATAATTGCAATATATTTTTTTAATGCAGTAATGAAGAAAAATTAAATGATAAAATTAAAAAAAAATGTTACAATGGAATTACAATGTATTAGTATTGATGTTTCATTTGGTTGCACCTCTGTTTCATTCATAAAGAAACATGATGAGCAATTTTATTTCACTGCAAATTTTTTTAAGTAAATTGTGAACATATCTAGATCCATAAAGTATTTTTGAATTGGCACCTTCTCTGAAAAACCCAGCGGGGGGTATTTGTCCCTATTGGACAGTTCTAGTTGTATATTAATTCATTTTAACTGATCAAAACATATTGCAAACAAATTTGTAATTTAAAAAGACTATTTTTAATGCAACGAAAGTTCAAATCGTCTGCATTCCATATATAGGTAAGTCAACAAAATTTCTCTCTGGTGTTAAATAGAACAGCGTAATCGAGACATGGTGACCTAATTCGTTTCTCTATAGAGGAAACAATCGGCCATATTTATCGCCCTTGGTAGAATAGAAATAAAGTCCTTGTTGTCGTGAATGATGCAAAATAACCTCCTCGGTCTCGAAATGTTGTTTGAAATATAAAACCTCGGCTAATGCTAACGAAAGCTTTTATCCTTCAAACAACATTTCTCGACCTCGGAGGTTATTCTGCAACATTCACAAAAACGCAGACTTTATTTCTTAATTAAAGTAGTGCCAACCACATGGCAATGTGTTAAAAATAGAAGTAAAGAGACTCACTGTTGTTCTATAAATAGTACTTTATATGAAAGCCCAAATTTATCAAAAGGATTACATTACTATGGTGTGTACAAAACAGGGAAATTAATATTAGAAAATTATTTTTCTCCTAACAAAATATCCTCAATAAGAGATTGAAAATCTGTAGGGTAATGAAAGTGTGCAATTTGAATGGCACTTGGCCCACAATATTTACTTGAGTCTTGGTGTTCTTCATATTTCTAGGACATTCTAATCCCCCTAAATTCTCGTGAAAAACAAATACGTGTCATAGTGCCACATCTAATTCAAAATTGATTCCACAACATGAGGATATTTCATTTTCAATATGGCTAACAAGGCTAATTCATAAGAAAAATGTTCAACCCCCCCCCCCCCCATGTATGTATACATACATTGACCAGTTATGTAAAATCTGATACAGAAGAAGAAAAAAAAAGTGAAAATACAAATAGGGAATATATTTTAAACAATAAAATGCCTTCTTTGTTTGTTGTTACTGGAATGAACGGAAGCAGCTGTTGCAGAAAAAAATTACATAAGCGGGTTATGTAAATTTTTTCTGCAATAGCTGCGACCGTTCATTCCAGTAACAACAAACAAAGAAAGCATTTTATTGTTTATATTTATATCTGTTTAGATAATCAATTAAAGTGGGATTAAAAAGATTAATTATTGTATTAATGATGCGAACGTTTTTATACGTTTCATTGATGGAACAGCCACTGTTTAAGAAATCTGTACAGGCGACCTGCCTACTGTAGTTTATGCAGTGATGAACGCAAAGGGGTTTCTAAAGAAATAAAGGAGAAAATTAATATTCAGTGGATGTAAATTTAGTATTGTTAATATTAGGTCTGGTCCATGCTTTAGAGCAACTTGAATCTTCACTATTTGAGAATGCTTGCATTGAATTATGAGTAAATCATTACGCTGTGGCTCGTCGTTAAAGGACAAATTTTTTTACTACATTTTCCCATTTGATACCCTATTTTAGGGTTTAATTTTCATGGATGACAGATAAACAAAGTTAATAGACACAAGAGACTCTTTGATCAGAAAAGCTCCCTAGACTTTTGTTGCTAAGATGACCTTATATATAAAAATGTGTTTGATTATTGTAAAAAAAAAAATTACAAAGAAGAACAAAACAAAAGGATGATCAATGAACTTTTTTTTAATTCTTCATCACTTCCAAAATATATTTCTTTTAATATATTAACTAGCATATACAAGTTTGACTAATTTTATCTAAAAGTCTCTTTAAAGTTAAAAGTATAATTTTATAAATGAACTTTAATCTTAACAATATAACTGCAGTATGAGGATATCTGAGAAATGTTTTCTAAGCAATGGTTTTAAAAGACTGAATTAACAT
>NW_026918879.1:0-14938 GCF_032062105.1 Saccostrea cuccullata | reverse complement strand
GAAAATTTTGTAAAAATTTTATAAGTAGGTTGTCATTATTTTTGTTTTTTGCTAAAAAGCGTGGCCTCTGACTAAATCAAGCGAATCAAAAAAAATGAGCTCAAAAAGGTGAATCTTGCCTTGAACCCAATTCTTTCCACATCTGCGCTATAATAAAACCTAAGGCGAATCCCTTTTCGATATCAGGAATAAAAGGGTTGGGGATATAGATGATAATATACTGAAGTGAACTTCATGTTTTCTTTGTGTGTGGGGGGGGGGGGGGAGGTGGGGGGGAATTGTCGATTGCTTCACGTAGTTAAAAACAATCTCACTTAAAAGCTATATTTATGAGGGTATCTCTTGATGAAAATTATTATATGATTAATCACATCAGCAATAGTGCTGCTATTATAAATATCAAATTTCTAAACACATGTACATGTATTATAAATTCTGACATGCATTTCAACACGATACTAATAGTATGTGTAATACTGATTTTGAGATGTATTCCTATGATTAATATGTATATTACTAGTATCTTATAGTAGCATGAAATGAAATTGGGGGCATGTGTCTGACACAGCGGCGCTGAATCTGTCTTTGCATTATATAAACATCATGGCATTTTAGAGGAGGTCACATATAGATATCTGTAAAATTAGCTGTGATCCAAATATCGCCAACACTCCATTTCTGGGAAGGAGGGGGGGTAATTATTTTGGGAATTTTTAACAATCTTAAAGTGAAATTAACTTGAATCAAGTAACATACTAGTAATACACAAACCTGCTGCTAGTTTAGTGTTGATGTCAAAACAACGGGCTGGTCCTTTCCCATTTGTATTGTGACGCTTTCCCGTGGGCACCGAATTTGTATTGCTGCATTTCAGACAATTAATGTACAGTATGGATGCCAGTCATATTTTTTTTCACCAGTACACGAAGAAAGATGTAGAGGTTCTTTGCAAAAAACACACTCTTTCAAACCTTCCGCTAGTAGTTTCAGTTCAACAACTCGCCTCCCTGACTCCCATGAATTTACATCTGAGCAGGTTGTTAAAGATCCGGGGGCTTCTTCCGTCTTTTTTCTCTGTTGTGAGAATTAGTTTTAAATACCAAGTTCTTCAAACTCGCTATCTTTTTCTCGGATGCAAATTCCCCTTATATTTCATTGCGAATATTTCATTCTCTGACAGTTTCACGATTGTGACGTAACTTTCTTTTTTAAAAAATGACGTATTTTTAAATTCCCCCAAAATTAATCAAATGAGATTATATCTATGTACAAAGAATGATAGTAATATTGCATTACTTTGAAAATTAATAAATTTTAATTTCCATATTTCAACTTTATGTAAACTTCTTAATTTAATTTGTATTGATTAGTTATTATCATTTTTTTTTTTTTACCATAAATGAATTTTTTACAACAATCAAGCTTTAAGTTTTTTAATTTTATCTCATACGGGTAAAAATCTTTTTCTTTTTTGTAATTTGACACTGCAAACATAGTAAGCTTTTTACGTCGAATCCTATTGTGACGTCAGCAAACCCGCATTACCTTAACGGCCCCATTAAGGAGTTAAAGGGTTGGTTCTAAATATTTCTTTTGCTAATAGCTCAAAAACAAAAAAGAATTTCTAAACAGTTGTTGAACACAAAATGTTCAAAATTTTAAAGAGTTTTAAGATGATGTGAAAAAAGAGTGCTATTCCTAAAAAAGTGGCCGTTAGGGGCAAAAGGCCATTTTTAAAAGTCTTTAATGTTCAATGTCTTTTTACAGATTGTGGTAAATCATTATTTTAGAATGAAAATCGCAATCAAAATTTATCTCATCTCATCAAGAATTGGACAAACCCACTCGTTGCTCGCAACGAGATCTCATCTAGTTATTATTATTTTTTCCCCCAAACAATTTGGGGGAAAACTTTTTTTTTACTTGTTTTTATTATTATTTTTTCCCCAAAAGGATTGGGGAACATTTTGTTTTTACTCTGTTTCTTATTATTATTTTCCCCCAAACAGTTTGGGAACTTTTGTTTTTACCTGTTTCTTATTATTATTATTTTTTTTCTTATTTGTTCTCCGGTACTTTTTTGTCCGCGAGTTTTCCCAGAAACTGTTACCCAACTACCTAAAACCTTTTTAGGGTTAATAGGTTTAGTGTAGGTGTGGGGAACGAAGGTCATTTTGCGCGCATACCCTGCACGTGCGTGCGCGTGAAATGAGTAATTACTGATATACTTAAAAGCATAATTTTTAAATTTTTTGATGAAATGCTTTGAAACTCATTACATAAGGATATATTAATAGTGTTAATAATATGACACTGTCAAATTAGCACGAACTCACGCGCATGCACGTGCGCCTTGTCTGATTGGCTGAAACAAAAATCTCAATATCTTTTTTTTGTTTTCTGACAAATGCTTTGAAATTTATAACATTGTCATGAATTGGGATTTACAATATAATATGGAAAAATTTCATGAAATCCGTGCATGCACGTGCGCTGCAATCTGATTGGCTGAAACTTTAAATGGCATATCCCCTTTTTTTTTTTTTACGAAATGCTTTGAAATTTAAAACATAGTCATGCATTAGGAATCCTGCAATTTGATGTACAAAACATTTCAAGAAATCACGCGCATGCACGTGTGCTGCAATCTGATTGGCTAAAACTTTAAATGGTTATATTCCTTTGATTTTTGATGAAATGCTTTGAAATTTAAAACATAGTCATGCATTAGGATATTCTACAATATGATTTAAAAAAAATTCTTGAAATCCGTGGATGCACTTTGCAATCTTATTGGCTGAAACTTGAAATGGCTATAATTCCTTTGGTTTTAACAAAAAGGGGGGATTTAAACATAGAAGAAAAGGGCCTCTAACAAGAAGGTAGGGTATATCACGTGCACGCACGTGCGTGCATTTGGAAAGGAAATTAAAAATACCTTGAATGATGATTTTTAAATTTTTGGACAAATGTTTAATAAAAAGTATATTTAAATATATAGAAATGTAGACAAGATTAATGATCATTATGCACGTGCATTCACATGGGCACGCGTGCAATGTTAAAATTTGAATATAATTGGTATCCTTTTGGGAAAACGTTGTTAAAGTCAAAAATTACAGATGCTGTCTTATTTAATAAGGCTTACAGGGAATATGGCACCAAAAGGGATTGGGGAGCTTTGGGAACTTAATTCCCCTTACAATTACACTAGTTATTATTATTATTATTATTTTTTTTCTTATTTCTTCCCCGACTTTTTTTGTCCGCAGTTTCTAAAACTTTTCACCCAACTGAGCAAAAACCCTTTTTTAGGGTTAATAGGTGTGTAGTGTAGGTGTGCGGAACGAAGGTCATTTTGCGCGCATACGCATGCACGTGCGTGCGCGTGAAATGAGTAAATTTGACTGATATAATTAATATGGATGTAACTTCAATTTTTTGATAAAATGTTTTGAAACTCTTTATAAAGGATTTTGTGTATAGATATGATGACATGGTCAAATTTGCATGAACTCACGCGCATGCACGTGCGCTTTGCTCTATTGGCTGAAACAAAAACCTCAATATTTTTTTTGTTTTTCGATGAAAGCTTGAAATTTATAACATAGTCATACATTAGGAACCCTACAATATGATATATAAAAATTTTCGTGAAATCACGTGCATGCACGTGCGCTGCAATCTAATTGGCTGAAACTTTAAATGACTATTACTCCCTTGGTTTCCAAACCCAAAACATATGGGATTTAAACACAGAAAGACATAAAGGACTCCTACAAGATGGTATGGTAACTTTTACATGCATGCACGTGCGTGCACGTGCGCTTTGCTTTGATTGGTGAAACAAAAATCTCAATATCTTTTTTTTTTTCTGACAAAATGCTTTGAAATTTAAAAATAGGCAATTTTTAAGAAGTCGTACAACGTGATATAAATAATTGTCATGAAAACACGCGCATGCACGTGCGCTGCAATCTGATTGGCTTAAACTTTAAATGGCTATAACTCCCTTGTTTTTCACCCAAACAAGATGGGATTAAGAACATAGACGGCATAATGGACCCCTACAAGAAGGTATGGTCATCATGCACATGCAATGAGAAAAATAGTGTAGACAAGATATATACATTACGCCAGAAAGTTTTTTAAATTTTAAAATGTAATTGCCATTAATGAAACTTACAGGAATATTGCACGAAAAGGGAGTTGGGGAGCGTTTGGGAACATCTGTAACGGTTCCCTTTAAATTAGCACTAGTTATTATTATTTTTCTTCTCGGAAAATTTTGCCCGCAATGATCTTGTAAATACACATCCACAAGGGAAATTTTTTTGGGTCAGTAGACATGTGATGTAGATTTGCGGAACGAAGGTCTTTTTGCGCGCACGTGCTTAAGAGCCCACGTGAACACCAGAAATGATGAATATAATTGATATCAACTTAACTTTTTCAATTTTTGACAAAAGCTTTGAAACTCATAATAAAAAGATATATTAACTAACAATATGACATGGTCAAATTAACAAATTCCCCGCCATGCACGGCGCTTCGCTCTATTGGCTGAAACAAAAGTCTCAAAAATTTTTCTTGTTTTTTGATGAAACCCTTTTGAAATTTTGAAGATAGCCAGGCATTAGGATATCCTACAACTTGATGTATAACAATTATCATAAAAACACGTGCATACACGTGCGCTGCAATCTGATTGGTTAAATTTTAAACAGCTATAACTCACTTGGTTTTCAACCAACAGGATGGGATTTGGAACATAGATAGATGTAATGGTTTTAAAGAAGGTATGGCACCATGCACATCCATACACGTGCGTGTACGTGCGCTGCAATCTGATTGGTGAAACTTTAAACAGCTATAACTCCCTTGGTTTTCAACCAAACGGAGGGGGATTTAGAACATAGATGATGTAATGGATTTACAAGAAGGAGGGGCCCATGCTCATGTATGCACGTGCTGCGCGTGAAATGATACAATCAAAAATACACTTGAATAGCTTTTTTTTTAATACTTTTGGATTAAATACTTTTATTTAGCATATTAAAATATATAGATTGTGTAGACATGATGATATGATCATTACGCACATGCATTCACATGCGCACACGTGAATGCTAAAATTTTAATGAATTTGGGTATCTTCTGGGTAAACGTTGTTAAAGTCTAAAATGCATAAAGTTTGTCTTATTTAATGAAGTTTACAGGGAATGTGGCCCAAAAAAGAAGTTGGGGAGCTTTTGGGGGAAATCTGAACGGCCCCCTTTTAAATTAGCACTAGTTATTATTATTATGATTCTTTTTTCTTCTTATTTCTTCTCCGGTACTTGTTTGTCCGCGAGTGTTCTCAGAAACTGTTCACCCAACTAAGCTAAAACCTTTTTAGGGTTAATAGGTGTGTAGTGTAGGTGTGCAAGAAGGTCATTTTGAGCGCATACGCATGCACGTGCGTGCGCGTGATATGAGTGAAATGACCGATATACTTAATATAGCTATAACTTTTACATTTTTTAATAAATGATTTAAAACTGTTTTTAAAGATATATTAATAGTGTAATAAATGACATGTAAAATTCCAAATACCCATGAGTGAGCTTCGCTCTGTTTGGCTGAAAAAAAAATCTCAATATCTTTTCTGTTTTTTGACGAAATGAATAAAATTTAAAATATAGGCATACTTTAGGATGTTCTACAATGTGATGTATAACAATTGTCTTAAAACAGCGCATGCACTGCGCTGCAATCTGATTGGCTTAAACTTTAAATGGCTATAACTCCCTTGGTTTTCAACCAAAGAGGATGGGATTTAGAACATAAACACATAAATGGACTCCTAAAAAAGGGTTGGGCATCATGCACATACAGGCACGTGCGTGCACGTGCGCTTGTTCTGATTGGCTGAAACAAAAATCTCAATATTTTTTCTGTTTTTTGACGAAATGCTATGAAATCTAATATATATATATACTTTGGATGCTACAATATTATGTATAACAATTATCGTGAAAACACGCGCATGCACGTGCCTCAATTTATTGGCTAAAAATGTAAATGGCTAAAACCCCCTTGTTTTTCAACCAAACAGGATGGGATTTAGAACATAGACAGACATAATAGACTCCTACGGGAAATTAAGTCCTCATGCACGTGCATGCAGTGCGTGCACGTGAAATGAATAAAATTAAAAAACGCTTAAATGAGTGTATTTTTTAATCTTCTATTAATTGTTTTATATTAAGTATATTAAAATATATAAATAGTGTAACAAAACGATATGGTCATTACGCACATGCATTCAGATGAGCACGCGTGCAATAAAAATTTATTGCTAAATGTGCCTTATTTAATAGCGCTTGCAGCGAATATGGCACCAAAAGGGAGTTGGGGAGCTTTTGGGGGAATTCTGACTCCCCTTACATTAGCCCTATTTATTATGTTCCCCAAACGGATTTGGGAACATATTGTTTTTACTCTGTTTTTATTATTATTATTTTTTTTTTTTATTTGTTCCCCGGGTTTTTTGCCCGCGGGGTTTCTCAGAAACTGTTCCCCCAACTGAGCTAAAACCTTTTTAGGGTTAATAGGGGGAGTGTAGGTGTGGGGAAACAAGGTCATTTTGCCGCATACGCATGCCGTGTGGGCGGTGAAATAGTAATTATTTATATACTTAATATAGCTATAACTTTTACATTTTTTGATGAAATGATTTGAAACTCATTATATAAGGATAATTAGTAGTGTAGATAATGTGATACTGTCAAATTCGCACAAACTCAGGCATGCACGTGCGCTTTGCTCTGATTGGCGAAAAAAAAAATTTCAAAATCTTCTCTGTTTTTTGACGAAATGCTTTAAAATTTAAAACTGGCATGCTTTAGGATATTCTACAATATGGTATATAAGAATTTTATAAACCCGCGCATGCACGTGCGCTGCATTTTTTTTAAACTTTAAATGGCTATAACTCCCGGTTTTTAACCAAACAGCATGGGATTTAGAACGTAGACAAACATAATGGACTCCTAGAAGAAGGTAAAGTCATCATGAACATACTTGCACGTGCATGAACGTGCGTTTTATTGGCTGATTGGCTGAAACAAAAATCTAAATATCTTTTTTGTTTTTTGATGAAATGCTTTGAAATTTAAAACAAAGGCATGCTTTAGGATATCCTACAATATGATATATATTTTTTTCATCAAGTCACGCGCATGCACGTGCGCTGAAATCTTTTGGCTGAAACTTTAAATGGCTATAACTCCCTTGATTTTAAACCCAAAAAGGATGGGTTTTTAGAACATAGATAGATATTATAGACCCTACAGCAGGGAATGGTATCATGCACATGCATGCACGAGCGTGCACGTGAAATGAGTAAAATTAAAACACTAGATTCAACATATTTTTGGATTAAATGCTGAAATTTTATATTAAAATATATCAATAGTGTAACAAGAGATATGGCCAAAAGCACATGCATTTAAATGCGCATGCGTGCAATGCAAAAATTAACACTTCTGGTAAAACTTTGTTAAAGTCTTAAATGTATGGCGTTTGTCTTATTTAATCAAGCTTACAGGGAATAAGGCACCAAAAGGGAAATGGGGACTTTGGGGAATTTGTAACGGTTCCCGTTACAATTAGCACTAGTTATTATTATTCTTTTTTTTTCATTTCTTTCCGGTATTTTTTTTGGAAGTGTTCTCAGAAACTGTTCACCAAACTAAGTTAAAACCTTGTTAGGGTTAGTAGGCATGTTGTGTAGATGTGCTGAACAAGGTATTTTGGCGCATTCGCATGCACGTGGGGCGCGTGCAATGAGTAAAATGACCATTTTTAATATGGTTGTAACTTTTATATTTTTTGATAAAATGTTTTAAAACTTTTATATAAAGATATATAAGATTTAGATAAGATGACATGGTCAAATTTGCATGAACTCCCCATATGCCTTTGCTCTGATTGGCTGAAACAGAAATCTTAATATCTTTTTTGTTTTATAATGAAATGCTTTGAAATTTATTACATAGACATGCATTAGGTTACTACAATATGATATATAAATTTTTTCATCAAATCACGCGAATGCACGTGCGCTGCAATCTGTTTCTAAACTTTAAATGACTATAACTCCCTTGGTTTTCAACCAAACAGCATGAATTAAGAACATAGATAGACATAAAGGACTCCACAAGAGGGATTCACCATTCACATGCATGCACGTGCGTGCACGTGTTTTTGCTCTGATTGGCTGAAAAAAAATCTCAATATCTTTTCTTTTTTTTTACAAAATGCGGGAAAATTTTAAAAACATAGGCATACTTTGAGATGTCCTACAATATGATAATAAAATTGTCATGAAAAAGGCATGCATGTGCGCTGCAATCTGATTGGCTTAAACTTTAAATGGCTATAACTCCCTTGTTTTTTAACCAAACAGGATGGGATTAGGAACATAAAACATAATGGACTCCTACAAAAGGTATGGTCATCATGCACGTGCGTGCACGGAAAATAGAAAAATAGTGTAGAAAAATTTCATCATTACGATGAATAATGCGACCCCTGATTGCTTAAATTTGAAATACTTGGTATATTTTTAAAACGTTGTTTACGTTTAAATGCATAGATTTTGCCTTCTTTAATGAAACTTACAGGGAATATGGCACGAGAAGGGAGTTGGGGAGCTTTGGGAAATCTGTAGTTCCCCTTTACAATTAGCACTAGTTTTTATGTTCCCCAAACGGATTTGGGAACTTTTTTTTTATGGTTTCTTATTAAGGTCTTCCGTCTCCAAGGGAAAACCCTTTTTGTTTTCGTTCGGTTTTTTTTTCCCTAATTTTTAAGGTTTCGTCTCCCCCAAGACCTTATTGTTTTGTTCGGTTTCTTTTTCCCTATTATTATTATTATTTTTTTTTACCATTTTGTGCACGCGATTTCTCAGAAACGGCTAGACCGATTCTCACCAAATTTTAAATCTGATAGATTTTTATCTGAACCTTGTGGGAAAATTTTTGTAAGACTCGTACTTCCGGTCGTGAGATATGGACGATTTACTGATTTTTAGAGGGTCAGCTTGTCCTAGATTCCCCTAAACGACTTAAGATATCGACTTGAGATTTTCAGTGAAGGTAAGGAAGGATAGTAGATGTGACATTTTGCATATAGAGCTTTCCAGGTAAGAAGGCTGACGCTGCCGGGCTCAAAAAGAGCCTCAACCATCTCTTATTTTTATTATTATTATTTTTTTTCTTACCAATTTTGTGCCGCATTTCTCAAAAGGGCGGGACCGATTTCCCCCAAATTTTTTCAGATCGAAAATTTATCTACACCTTGTGGAAAATTTTTGTAAGTAGTGTCACTTCCGGTCGTGAATATGGGAAATTTACTGAATTTTAGAGGGTCGCTTGTCCTAATCCCCTCTTAAACGACTTAAATATCACTTGAATTTTCAGTAAGGTAGAGGAAGGATAGTAGATGTGACATTTTGCATATAGAGCTTTCCAGGTAAAAGGCATCGACGCTCGCCGGGATGAAAAATAGCCCAACTCATCTCGAAAAATTGACACGTTTTCTTTTATATTTTTTTACCGTTAATATTTTGTTAAAACAATAAAAAAAAAAAATGGCAAATAGTAAGACCTTTCATTTGATATCAAGTAAACGGGGTTACCCTTCAAATTGGGGGCTAGAGGGGCCAAAATCTCTCGTCTTTAACTTTTTTGTTTTTCAATATTTTCAAATGATGTTAGTATAGTTGATGAAAATTTTTTATTAGGCTAAATATATAATTCGTTTGTAAATTTTAAATTCAAACTCGAGATATTAACATTCAAAAATTGAAGGGGGGAACTAAATGGCGGCGGTCTCTGTCAATTCTACATTTCGCAATAGCGGTTAACAGAGGCAGCTGAGCGTTTGCTTGAACAAAGTAACATAAGGAGCAATGAAATGTGTAGGGATACTTGGATTTCACGTGTAGGTTCGTTGCAATTCTGTGTCAAATAATTCATAACCCAATGTCTCCTTACAATTTTCTTTAATTGGTTTTGGTTGTTTCTAAAAAGTAGAAAAAAGAAAAGAATTAATGTGCAAATTAAGTACGCATAGATGATATTATCAAAATTAAAAGGATTTAAAAAAAAATTTAAAAAAGGCATGATTCCATGATGTTTTATTAAAGATCATAGTCAAAGTCATACCCATCTTATCGAAAATTCGGCCCAAGCCCCTACTCGTTGCTCGCAACAAGATGGCATCTAGTTATTATTTTCCCCAAAAACAAAAATTGGGGGAACATTTGTTTTTACTCGGTTTTTTTTATTATTATTATTATTATTATTATTATTCTTTTTTTTCTTTTTTTTGTTCTCCGGTTTTTTTTTGTGGAGTTTTCTCAAAAAAACTGTTGCCCCAACTGATTTTAAAAATCTTTTTAGGGTTAATAGGTTTTAGTGTAGGTGTGCACAACGAAGGTCATTTTGCGCGCATACGCATCAGGTCCGTGGGTTGAAATGAGTGAAATGACTGATATATTTAATATAGCTATAACTTTTACATTTTTCGATGAAATACTTTTAAAACTCATTATATAAGGATATTTTAATGGTGTAGATAATATGACATGGTCAATTAATACAAACTAGCCATGCACGTGCGCTGCCTTCTGATTGGCTGAAACAAAAATCTCAATATCTTTTTTGTTTTTTGCGGAAATGCTTTGAAATTTTAAACATAGTCATGCTTTGGAATTATACTACAGTATGATATATAACAATTTTAACAAAAACACGCGCATGCACGTGCGCTGCAATCTGATTGGCTGAAACTTTAAATGGCATATCTCCTTTTTTTTTTTTGACGAAATGCTTTGAAATTTAAAACATAGTCATGCATTAGGATATCCTGCAATATGATATACAAAAAATTTCAAGAAATCACGCGCATGCACGTGTGCTGCAATCTGATTGGCTGAAACTTTAAATGGCTATATCTCCTTTGTTTTTGGACGAAATGCTTTAAAAAATTTAAAACATAGTCATGCATTAGGTTTATCCTACAATATAATTTAAAAAAAAAAAAAAATTATGAAATCACGCGGATGCACGTGTGCTGCAATCTGATTGGCTGAAATTGAAATGGCTATAACTCCCTTGGTTTTCAACCAAACAGGAGGGGAATTTAAAAATAGATAGATATAAGGGCCTCCTACAACAAGGTATGGTCATCATGCACGTGCACGTACGTCGTCATTTGGAATGAGTGAAATTGAAGGGGTTTTTTTAATATTTTGGACTAAATGTTTTTAATATAGAGTATATTTAAATAAATAGAAAGTGTAGATAAGACGATATGATCATTATGCACGTGCATTCACATGCGCACGCCTGCAATGTTAAACTTAGAATATAATTGGTACCCTTTCTGGAAAAACGTTGTTAAAGTCAAAAATGCACAGATGTTGTCTTATTTAATGAGACTTACATGGAATATGGCACCAAAAGGAAGTTGGGGAGCTTTTGGGGGAACACTGAAACGGTTCCCGTTACAATTAGCACTAGTTAAGGTTTTCCCGGGTTCTTCAGCGGAAAACCTTCTTGTTATTCTTAGGTTTTTTTTTTCACTTTTATTATTATTATTATTTTTTTTTTTTTTCTTACCGATTTTGTGCAAGCGATTTCTCAAAAACCACTCGATGGATTTCAACGAAACTTTCAGGACTTATGTAACATTGCTTGAACCTTATGCATTTTTTCCGTTTTGATGACGTCATTTCCCGGGTTTTTTTGGAAATATTGCCGTTTTAAAAAAATTTTTTAAGGGTCAGGTTGTCTCCAGACTTTCTCCAATAATGGCTCTAGATAGAAACTTTGAAACTTTCAGGTATAATAACCAAAGTCTATAGATATGCGTAACGTCTTTCGTTTTTCCCGGGAAAGGGTGCTGTACGTCGGTGCTGGCTATGGCTCAAAAAAATGACAAATCGCAAATTTCAAAATTTTTAACACCTTTTCTACGTTTCTTTTTCCCCTGTAAACATTTTGTTAAAACTTTATGAACAAAAGAAGTAAAAAATTTTCAAATCTTTCAAATGATATCTTAAAAAAAGGGCTGGCCCCAAAATTTTAAAGGGGCCTAGGAGGGCCGAAAGTTTTTTTTTTATAAGTCAAAAAGTATTAAGAATTTGTAAGAGGTCAAAGAAGCAAAGTTGTTCAAAATGTAAAAGTTTGATCTACTGGCTCGAAAAATCCGTCCGGCGTCGTCACTTCCCCCCCAAGGAAGAAAGTGGAAAAATTGCGTTTTTTTGCCGTTCTTGACAAGTTTTGTGGGGTTACATATGTCTCTGGAGCATAAAAAGTAATTTTTCCGTTCTCTCTCACTTCCGGTCAAACCGGAAGTAGCAAAAATGGCTTCTTTTGAAGGTTTTGAGCAAAATTGAAATTATAAAGTCACTGGAGATTTTTAGCTCATTGCTTTCTTTTTTTCTGTCACTTCAGGCACTTCCGGTCAAAACTGGACGGAAGACCTACTCGTTGCTTTGCAAAAGAGCTTTGCTCTAGTTATTATTATTATTATTCTTTTTTTTCTTATTTGTTCTCCGGGAATTTTTTGTCCGGAAGTGTTTAGAAACTTTCCCCCGCTGACCTAAAACCTTTTTAGGGTTAATGGGTGTGTAGTGTAGGTGTGCGGAACGAAGGTCATTTTGCGCAAATATGCATGCACGTGCGTCGCGTGAAAACGTGAAATAACTGATATACTTAATATAGCTATAACTTTTACATTTTTAAATGAAATGATTTGAAACTCATTGTATAAAGATATATTAATAGTGTTGATAATGTGGCACTTCAAAAAAGGGGCCCAACTTACGCGCATGCACGTGCGCTTCGCTCTGATTGGCTGAAACAAAAATCTCAGTATCTTCTCTGTTTTTTGACGAAAAGGGTTTGAAATTAAAAACATAGTCATAAAGTAAGATATCCTACAATATAATATACAAAAAATTTCAAGAAATCACGCGCATGCACGTGTGCTGCGATCTGATTGGCTGAAACATTAAATGACTATATCTCCTTTTTTTTTTTGATGAAATGCTTTGAAATTTAAAACATAGTCATACAATAGGATGTCTTGCAATATGATATACAAAAAAATTAAGAAATCACGCGCATGCACGTGTGCTGCAATCTGATTGGGTGAAACTTTAAATGACTATATCTCCTTTGTTTTTTTTACGAAATGCTTTGAAATTTAAAACTAATCATTCATTAGCATATCCTACAATGTGAAAAGAAAAAAAAATTATGAAATCACGCGCATGCACGTGTGCTGCAATCTGATTGCAAAACTTGAAATGGCTATAACTCCCTTGTTTTTCAACCAAACAGGATGGGATTCAGAATATAGATAAATGTAAGGGACTCCTACAAGAGGGTTTGGTCGCCATGCACGTAAACGCACGTGCGTGCATTTCGAACAAAAGAAATTAGAAAAAACACTTGAATGAGTGGTTATTGATATTTTGGAAAAAATGCTTTCACATATAGTATATAACAGGGAATATGGCCTAAAAGGGACTTGGGGAAAGTTTGGGGGCATTTAAGGTTCCCTTTTCAATTAGCACTAGTTATTATTATTATTATTTTTTTTTTTTTTCTTATTTGTTCTCCGGTACTTTTTTTTCCGCGAGTGTTCTCAGAAACTGTTCACCCAACTGAGCTAAAACCTTTTTTGGGGTTTAAAAGGGGTGTAGTGTAGGTGTGCGGAACGAAGGTCATTTTGCGCGCATACGCCTGCACGTGCGTGCGCGTGCAACACGCGAAATGACTGATATCCTTAATACAGCCATAACTTTTATATTTTTTAATGAATTGCTTTAAAACTTTTATATATAGAGGATATTTATATTGTGTGATTTGATATTGGCTTTATCCAACAGTTGAAATGGTGTATATATTCGGAGGTTCCAGCCAAAAATACATCATTTCAACGAGTTGGATAAAGCCAAAATTTAAAACACACAATTATGATGTTCTATTTATTAAAACGACTTTCGTTTTAACAAAACTTTGAGACTTTTCCCGCCAAAATTAAATGAATGACTGCCAAAAACAAATTGATGACGTATAACTTGATGACGTAGCACCGTTGATGTTTACATGCGTCGAGAGAAAGTAGATCGAGATCAAAATTTAGAATATTTCTTTTTTGTCTTTGAAAACATCATGTGAAAATTGCTGGAGCTTTACATCAAAAGAACTTCTGACTGAAAGTTGTTAGGACTATGGGGATCGTGAAAATCAACTCTTTTTACGATGGCAGTACAAATCGTGCTAGGCAAGGCTAGGGGCGTAGACTTTGTCTAGATTGTTTGCTGATCCATTTGGAAAATTACACCTACAATTAGGCATACGTAGTAAAAAAAGAAAGCATTGTTAAAAATTTACAGGAGTCTTATAACAACAATATGTGGCTTTTCTTTTTCCGAAAACGATCAAAGAGGGGGGGGGAAACTTTCTTCAAATAGCCCAAAGGGGTTTTTTTGATAAAATAAGACATTCTTTACATCTTGCTTTTAACGAAAATTGCTACCCTTTATATTCATTTTTTAAGGGCAACAATTTTCACAAATAAATTTCAATAAAATAAAATCTTGAAGGAGGGTTCGTGTCAAAACCGGAAGTGCATTATAAAGCATCTACCCGTTGATAAAGCATAAGTTTATCCAACGGCCTGTATCACCAACACGTATAAAATAAAAAAGGGTATATTACAAAAAGTAGATAATATGACACTGTCAAATTAGCACAAATCACCGGGGCAGGGACGGCGCTTCCTCATTGGCTGAAAAAAAAACTCAAAACTTTTTTTGTTTTTTTTACAAAATGCTTTGAAATTTAGAACATAATCATGTATTAAAATATCC